>NW_004949124.1:4672164-4689618 GCF_000317375.1 Microtus ochrogaster | reverse complement strand
AATAAAGACGGCAGATTAAGAATTTGAAGAGAAGGATATATGGCGGCCCATGTAAGCCCAGTACTTAAAGATGGAAACAGAAGGAACAAAAATTCAAGTTCATCCTCGGCAGCAGCATAGTGAGTTTGAGGCCAACAGGGCTACTGAAGACTCAGTTTCAATAACAGCCACCTCTTTCAGAGACAAGGACAATATTTCTGTCTGTCTGTCTGCAGAGTTGGTGGAGCAGCCATTTCCTTATGGAGCACATGTACTTTAGAGTAAAAGATGATAGGCATGGCAGATGTGTTTTCCTCTATTCTAAGTTCCTGGGACAGTATGTAGAAACATGCTTGGGGGGTAAAGGGAAAAGGCCATGCAAAAAGCCTTCTCTTAGCAGTTCTTGTTCACAACACCTTCATCCTGTGCATCTTCAGTGGGAAAATAGAAACAAATATTATGTGCTGAGGGACAGGTTCTGTAGATACTGGTCTGGGGGTGGAGTCAGGGAGCGTTTCATCCTTCCTTACTCCATGGACAGGGACAGGAAGTTCCCCACACCAACCACCAGGTGGGGCTGTCAGCCACATGCAGCTCAGTTGCTGTCTCCTCCAGCTTCCTGCTCCCTCATAGGGTGGGGAAGAGGGATGGAATGGAAGAGCTTACATTCCAGGTAAAATACCTGTCTCTGTTATAGTAGTCATTTTATTATGCTCGACTAACTCTTCTGAGAAGAAAATAAAAGTGATTCGATTATTTGCTAATAAAACAATGCTAGTTATTAATAATACTTTGTGTTTCTCCTCTGGTGCTCATTCAAACCTCACCTCCTCTGTAAAGCCATTGTACATTTCCTGCCTGTCTACCAGGTGAAGACAGAAATGCCCCTTTCTGTGCTCCTAGGTGGCTATGCCTGCCCAATAACAGTAGATACCCTGTTGAGTTAGAATGATTTTCCTGTGTATGTATCCCTGCCACGGACTGGGAGCTTCTCGAGACCACATATTATTTACATTTCTCTACCAGCTGCTAACAGCAAAACCTGGCGGGTGTTAGTCACAGGTTGTAAGTATTTGTGAATTGTAGTTTTTCACAGTGTATTTAAAGAGTATTATTAATAGTTCCTGTGCAGTCTTCCCCTAGAATATAAATAGTAGTTTTCCAATAAAATAATTAATTTTAGAAGCCTTTTAGAAAGGGGTGTTTACCTTATGAGGAAAGGGCTGTGCTGTTAACTGTGAGGATGTGGGAGACTTCTCACTGTAGATCTACCCAGAGCAGCTGACGTATGGGACTTTGTGTGTGGAGTTTTAATCTTGTGATTTGTTTGAAATACAATTTTATTGTCTGAATTGGAAAAAAATAGACCTTTTATCTTCAATGGCTTTAAGTAGCTTAGTGACATCGTTGCATACCCATAATACATTTCTGTATTAAACTATTTTAATTGGAACTTTATGGAAAAATATGACTCATTCAATTCCATTGATAGGACTCTCTTTTATAGCCAACTTTATTTGAATTAAATTGGTTCTCTCTCTCTCATTACTCCCCCCCTTTGTTTTTCAAGACAGGGTTTTTCTGTGTAGCCTTGGCTGTCCTGGAACTGTGTAGACCAGGTTGGCCTCGAACTTGCACAGATAACCCAGCCTCTGCCTCCCGAGTGCTGGGATTAAATTAAAGACTTTTAAATATGTTTTCAATAGAAACAAGTATATTGCTCTACAATTTTTACACCTCTGTGGAAATGAATATAACATTTACTTGAAGAAAATGTCTTTTTTCCTTATAAAACAATATCCTAGTTATTTCCCTATGTGTGGAAATTTTTGGTCTTCCTAATCTCAACTGGAAAAGTTTCTTCTCAGCAACTTAGAAAACTATGTCATCATCTTCAGCAAACATTTATCAAGTGCCTCCTATGGGAAGGTCATATTCCCAGTCCCATGGAAAAACCCCGTGTATCCAAAGGTGAGATTTCTGCCTCACCCTGGAAAAGAGCCTTGATCCCTGGACTCAAGAAGAGGGGAATCTGAGTTTCTAGGACCCTGTTTTTAAAATGCGGCCATCTATTTGGTTTTATGCTCCCTGAAAAACTTGGTTTATTTTTAGCCTATCACATATGAACCTGCAGGTAAAAGGCAGACTGCCATGGATAGGTGACTCTGATAGTAGTAAACACAGCTTCGCTACAGGCAGACATCAAATGCCTTAGCTACAATTCCCCACCATGCCCTCTTATGATGAATGCACCCATATTCCAATTCATTCTTTCTCTTCAACAAACTGTTTAGGGACGTGACTGTGGAGTCAGAAAGGCCTGGGTTCTAATCTCAGATGGTCACGAACAGTGTGTCCAGCCATTCAAGCTGTTTCTCCTCCCTGTCAGGAATGTCCTGAGAATAATTTGACGACAAACCAGAAAGATAACTGTCACAACTATAGCAACAAGTTAGCACCCTCTCATATCAGAGAACAGAAGATCACTTGAAATCTCAGTAGGTAAAGGGCAGAAAAATAAGATCTTTCTTCCAGAACAGGATGGACAGACCTAGCCACCCTCATTTTAAAATAAAGCAACAAAATATCTGCATCAGGATTAAATCATAAAGGTAATAAAACTACGAAAATAAATGCCAAATGAAGAGGGTCACCCGGGGGAGAGAACAGAAACCAAAGCAGAGCAGGAAATGTAAGTGTGGAGTGCACGCTGTTCTTACCAACGCGGCTGGCCCTCTGGTCTCAGGATGGTCCTAGCAGGTAGTTTTGGTCCTGGATCCCTGTTCTTTTGTCACTGTTGCTAGGAGTGCCCCTCTCGGTGAACTGGCAGCACTGTACACGATATTTGTATTCTCCATTTCTTGGAACGTTCTGTTCTCTGTCTCAGTTACTTAGAAGTTGCGATTTGTTTGTTTGTTTGTTTGTTTATGAGACTGCCCCGCCCAAGAAGTCACAGTCTTCCTCTTGGACCATTCTAAAGATAATGTATTATGGCCCAAGACTCCTGCTGCATCAGGAATTCTCCTGGCCAAATGCGGCCTTTGCCTACATTATTGATATTTTTAATGCACAATTTACATTTCAGATTTTTTTACACGAGGTTGTGGAAGAATCTTTAAATTAAAAAACAATTTCTAGTTGGCAGAGCTGTAAATTTGTGTTCATTCTCATTATAAGTTTTTGCCCTTTCTCTGTTTGAGGTCAACACTGGCGTTCAAGTTGTCTGCAGCCTCGGTTCTGCTTGGTGCATGCTTTATGATTTCACTGGGACGGAAAGCATTTTTGTGGCACTTAGCACATCAGCGGGACTCTCTTTTCACTCAAATGGCTCGGGAAGAAAATATTTGCACTGAAATCCCTCCATTCTGAAGGAATTCCTTTAGGTCAAGGCCTTCAGGAGTTTGTTTTTTTAAAGAAAAATCTATAATCCATTAAACCAGCATTATTAATTGCCTATTCCTTGCCAGATACTTGCTGGCACTGTTCAGAGATTAGCGTAGGATTTAGAGAGTAAACCAAAGATGTCCAGGCTCAGGAAGATACAGTCTCCTGGGAGAGACAAGCTCCATGAGTTCTGTCCTGGAGGTGTAACTCCAAAGTATAGGAGCTGAGCAAGAGTCCTAGGAGATCCATCTGCTAGAAGTTCCAGGAAGGACTCGGGAGAGGAAGGCATCTGCACAGAGCGTGAAGTACAAGGAATCTTTGTTCCCAAGAGGTGAATGAGAATGTGGGCATGCTGGACAGAAGGGACATCATACGGACTGGGTATTCCAGCAGGAGCATCCCTAACATACTCAAGATTCTCGGAGTAGAACATTATAGATATTTAATCATGAGTGGTCTTAGCTACAGTTAAAATAACAGAACCCAGTGAGGTTAAAGGTCATCATTTAGAAGGGCTTCATACCCCCAGAAAAAATGCATAAAATGGCTGCATGTTTGAATGGTCTTTTTTGTTTTGTTTTGTTTTGTTTTTGTTTTCTTTCGGCTAGCCCTATACACAGAGGTTAGCTAGTACTTGCACCATGTATTCAGACAATAGCTGGTACCACTCTAGGTCTCTCGGTCACTCATCCCACTGTCTTTGTCACACTATGGAGAACATTTTTGCGGTGCTCTCAGCTGCATGTGTCGGTCTGCAGAGGCTTTCCCTCCAGGGAACCTGCTGGTGGGCAGCTCTGTCCAGTCACCACCCATCTCTGTAACGTGCAACATTGTGTGCTATTCTGGATGATTCTCCATGATTCCTGTTCAAAGTTAAACCATAAGAGGCACTTGCCAAATATTTGGTGGTTCTTTGGAGGGCACAAGAACTGGCATCTGGCACGTGCAAATTACACACACATTTATTAAGTGGAAATGGAAAGAAGTACACATTGTTTCCCTTTTCCCTGTTTAATTTTTTAGGCATGGGTAGGTGGCATGCACTAATGAATCAGGGAGTGTAGGCAACTGAGCAAAGGCTGGGATGCTTTGATGAGTGGTTGTGTGAAGCAGAAAGAGCCGGTGGTGAATGGGAGAGCTGGGGATGTACAGACATTTGTGGTCTGCATGGAGGCTGTCAGCATACAGTACGAGGCTCTACTTTTCACATTAAAAGAAAAGATTTAACATCATTTAGTCAGATTTCTACAGGATACTGCAAAGTTAAACTGTGACATTCTCTGTGAATTTATTAATGTTCAATGATGCTGATTGCAAGGTTTTTAGCTGTGCACAGCCGGCTTTCCAACAGATTCTTTCTAGAGGGAGGGCACATAACTGAGAAATTGTTGAACCCAGCCAGACATCTTCAGGGAATTACAGGAGGCAGTGTTCTTTTCAAGTGGCTTACAGGCATGTGAAGAATGGCGCTGTAGAGCGAGGACACATGCCCAGCCATTTACCCTTCGAGGGAAGGAACACTGGTTGGCGCTTTCTTATTTGGAGTTGCTGGAATGGCAGGACTTCTTCATGGCCCCTCGTGTGCCTTGGGCATCTAGGGGTCTAGGTACCAGAGACCCAGTGTTCCATTTAGAGCTTGAGCCACTTTCCAGCACAGAAGACTCTAGAGCTTGGAATTGGAAACATAGACAAAGCTGGACTGGGTAGAAATTAGATGCAGGCCTCAAAGAAATTCCACTTTTATTTTCCCTTTACCAGAGTCTTTGGTTTGGCCCAACCTACTCAATTGTCATAAAAATCCTTCTTCATTTTTTTTAAACTCTGGAGTGGTCAGAACCTAGACTTTCACATTTGAAGCAAGGGTTAGGCAGAGCTCTGGTGGACCTGTGCATGACCTTGCCCTGAAACTCTTGAGTGGTGCCAGGGCTGGGCATCCCAGAACAGCATAAGGCAGGTAGTAAGTGTGTCCTTCTGGCGCTTGTCCACTCCAGTTTGCAAGTGCCTTGCACAGCGGTTACTTATTACCAAGTGGACACAGCTGCAGCTCAGTTAACCATGCATTTATCAAATGAAGCTCTAGCTGCATTTTGTAATTGGAGTATACTGAGCGATGAGATCTTCATTTGATTTGTAGCCAGAGATGGATCTGTTAGGTTTGGGAATAAGCATATGGACATCTTTTATACAGTTTCAATTTCTTTTTTAAAATTTATTTGTGTGCGTATGAGAGAGAGAGAGAGAGAGAGAGACAGAGACAGAGAGAGAGACAGAGAGAGAGACAGAGAGAGAGACAGAGACAGACAGACAGACAGACAGACAGAGAGACAGAGAGAAAACAAGAATATGCTTGTGGGTACAAGTGCCTATGGAGGCCAAGAGGGCATTGGGTGCCCTGAAACTGGAGTTACAGGCAGTTGTGAGCTTCCTGGTGTGGGAGCCAGGAACCAAGCCCAGGTCCTCTGAAAGAGTGGTGCACACTCTTACTTTCTGAGCCATCTCTCCAGCCCACATGCTTTCCCTTTCAAATGTCATACACTAGATTATATTGTTGCCTGCACCTCATTTGTATAAATTTGAATCTTATTTACTACAGTCATCTCTTTAGCCAGTTGCTAATTCCTAGAATAAAGACCAATGACTTCAAATGAAGCCTTTTGAAATTTGTGGCCAGGTAGCTAAGAGCCATAATCATTGACATGGGAACTCTTTAGAAACTTGTACTTTGACCTTTGTGGTGCTCCCTGAAAAGGTTAGGTCATGGACAAGAAAATATTGTGTTTGGTCTCTGACCCTTGTGCTTCATACTTGGATAGTACAGATAAGTAAAGGCCACTGTGATATGCCCAACTCCTGTAGACGGACACCTGGGAGAAACCAGATCTTGCATGAATGACTAAAGCCACAGTCACACAGATGCACACACAGATGCAGTGCTCCAGCCCTTAGGAGCACAGTGATTCTGGACAGCGTCCATAATCTCACTCAGCCTCAGCCTCCCCACCTACAGCGTGCTTGTGGAGGTAGACTTAAAGAGCACCCGGTAAAGGGTAGCTCTTGCCAGCTTGGGCAGCTGCATGAGTCCCCTTGCGCAGGGCTGTTACGCAGATGGCCTCCTTCTAGCTTCCCGTCAGGAGTTAGGTGACTTCCTTCCCTGCTCAGCTAGCACGATGCAGTTTGAACATTTGATTTTTTTTAAAGCGTCTCGACTGAAGATGACACTGCATCAGTGACATTTTGATAGCTGTCATTGCATGGTTTAGTTCCAGCATCTTTCAGCACATTCAGAAGCATCAACCTTTCCATGTTGGGGCTTCTCCAGCAGCAATTATAGCCACAAGTGAAGAAAAGCTACGCATGTTCCCCTAAAATATCACTGAGATTTGTGTCATAGGCCTCTGGTGACAAAGACTTATTTAACTGCTAGATGTCAGCTCTCCTCACTCCCTTCAGACAAAATTAAACCATGGAGTAACCATTCAATCCATAAGTGTGAAAAAGGGCTTTCAATAGTATTTCTGTAGAAAATCAAAACAGGTAGCAAATCCCTTTACTTAAATGTGGTGTTGTGGGTGTGCAGACAGGGAGGTAGGGTGGACAAGCACTGGAGTCGGCCTTTTTGGCTAGCGTGGTGGCTCTTTGCTCTCTCCCAACGCTTTACTGCTCCTCTGTTTTCCCCATGACCTTCCTCTGAGTATGAACCTCTATGAGCCAGTGAGTCCTCCATCCAGCTCAGCAGGTAGGCCAAAATAGGTTTATAATTAGCTCTCTTGACAGCCCCAACTGGCCACTCTTAAAATAATTCAGTTTAAGTGTGTCCTCTTGTGTTATAGGGGATATGCCAGTAGCCAGATATCTCCGGAGGCACTGGGTCCAGAGAGCTACATTCCTGTGGAGGGGGAAAATGAGCATTTTCCAGAGCTTGAGACATGTCCCAGCAAATGTGTATCCAAAACACATCACATTTGACATAGATAGCCATGGTTCCTCGGTTCCAGGACATCAAGACTTTGATGTTCACTTAGGACTGGAAGCAAAGTTCTGGGAAAAAAATATAAGACAGTCAGTTCAGCCTGATATTTACCAAATGCCAAGGTTAGATGTTAGTGCCACGAATAATGAAACAATGTGTACATTGGCCCTTGGGAAAGGGGGGCTCAGCAGAAGATAGAGCAAGCGAAGCTGTGACCCAGAAGGAGGATCGGGGAAGGCAGAGTCCCCTGTGAAGAGTGAAGCTGCTCTGCAATGAGCTGGGCTGCAGGAGCGGGGCCAAAGGTCTCTGAAGTCCCGTGTGGCCAAGGGTCCAAAGCGATGTGATCTAGTATTGTGGGGGTAAGAATTGAGGCTACATACCCCTTAAAAAGTCACTACCCTCTAGAAATGGCTATATTGTTTCTGCTCCACTTCACACTTTGCCACACCATGCACCTCTTCTCCCCTGGGGAGGCAGGAATAGCAGGTCGTACTCCAAACTGGAGGATTTTTCCCAGAGAGTTCTTTTCTTCCTACACATGCCAGGGTATACCTGGCTCAAGAAAGCAGAGTCTTTCCATTTGCTATTTAAATCTTGATCCCAAGGGTCATGGGACAGATAGTGACTTCTGTGGAAGCAGTCAGAGCCAGTAGTGGTAGAAATGTGTGCACACAGAGCCAGGCAGTTCCACACATACGCTTGGTATTTGCTTTTCTGTGTGGTTTCTGTTATGTCAAATTCAAGGCAGAGAAAGTTGCCCCCACACCCCTCTGCTGGAGTGAGTGAGTGTGCTCTGGCCTGGAGCGGGACAGTTTCTGAGCTGTCTGGGCCATAGAAGCACAAATAGAAACCCCGGGCACATAAGGACACGCGCAGGCCACAGAGCCTGTGAACGGCTCCATCAAGTTCCAGTGAACAGATGTTTATCCCACAACGTTTTTCCTCTTCTTGGGGTTTGTCCAGTGCATTAAAGGAAAGAAAGAAAAGGAAACCTTAAACTGTTTACACTAATTATCCCCTTTTGCTGCCTTTGCTTGTTGTGTTTTGCTCTTTCCTTTTTCCCATACATTAAGAGCTCTTCGTGTGAGGAAATTCTGCCCAGCTGCTTTCTGGAACAGACCCTTCCATAGCTAAAACTGGGAACCCTTTGTTCTTGGATCTGAGTGGAGCTCAGCTTGCCTTGTCACGTGTGTGTTGGTGCGACTTCCCAGAAGTTTATAGGCTTTTTCAACCCATTTCCTTCTACCCCAAAGATAATCTGCTTCCATGACTTTCCTTCAAGTAAACAACTCCAGATCCCGTCGTCGTTTCGTTTCTCCCTGCGGCTCAGTCAGTATTTTATGTAGCAATCAGCTACGAAGCATGTGGTTAAGTTTGGTGAGTTCCATGCCACTACCCTAGCTATTAAAATATAAGTCAAGCCCTTTCTTCTGCCCCTGCATTGTTCATGTTTTCACTTATTTTTTCATTTCCTTTGTTCAAGAAATATACATATATATTTAGCTCCTGCTGTGTACCAGGTACTGCTCTGGATACAAAGGAGTCTGCAGTAAGTAAAACCAGACGTGGTCTTGGCCTTCAAGGAATTCCCATTGTAGTGAGGGAGAAAGGCATATAAAGAATTAATTACAATTCAAGGTGATACACGCTATAATAGTAGGGTGTTCAAAGTTCTTTGAGGAATGGCAAGGGTGTAATTGGCTCTGCCCCAGGCATCAAAAATGACTTCCCAGAGTACTTGTCATGTGTGTATTCTAGATATAGACCAACACATATGGAAGATCATGTTTGCAAAATGGTAAATAGGTCAGAGGGGCAGGAACTAGGATGCAAGGGATGGAGATAAAGCTGGAAGGCAAGTTGGGCAGCAGCCTGAAGGGTATATCTTACAGAAAAGGGAAGATAAGAGCAATGGCAACTTTTCAGCAGAAAACTACGCACTCAATGTTATGAGCTTAGTTGTGTTTGCTTAAAATCCATATGCTGTGGTCCCACCCCCGGGACCTCAGAAAGTATTGGAGATGGGTCTTTCACTGGTTGTTCAGCTAGAATGAGGCTGTGCTTTAATCGATGGGACTGGGGTCCTTAGCAGAGAGAAGGAGGCAGAAGGAGAGTACTGTAAAAACACGTTACAAAAGCACATCAGCCAGTCTCGGATCTCAGACATCCACCCCTGAAATTGTAGAAGACACAGTTCTGCTGTTTTGACAGCCCAGTTTTTGTGCACTTAGGTGTAAGAGTTCTGAAAAGTGGATGCACTCAGGTTTGTGATTTGTAAAGGTGAGGGGCTGTGTGCTGGATGCTGGCATAGGATGGACAGGAATGAGGTAGAGGAAGCAGGAATAGGGGGCAGTGGCAAAGGTCCGGGTTGCTGAGGGACTATACTAGTGACTTATCATTTTAACCAAGATAATGAATACCATAGAGGGGGAGTGGAGAGGAGTAGAACCCCACACAGTACATTTAGGCTTAGATCTGTCTGGTTTTGCTTGTACCTTGGTGGCTGAGCTATTTGAGTGGTATAGCATCAAAGTGAATTTCTTTCCTATTGGCCCTTGATTGAGTTCTACAGCAGGAGCGATGTTTCCCTACTGGCTCTGTTCCGGCTTCACATTAGCAGGCATGGCCATAGCTGCATCCTTCCCGCGTTAGCCACAGTTTCACTGGGAGTCATCTTCTGCAGCTGTAGTTCTCTCTAGTTCAAGTCCTGGACTAAATAATGCCAGGCCTGGGCTGCTTCTCTGCCTCTTGTTTCTTTAACCCTCTTTACAGCTTCAGAAAAAAAATCCCTTCGGTAGGTACTGTTCAGTCTACCTTGTGGATGCACCATCTCTTTCTTTCCATGACTTTAAAGTGTCCCCTTCTATGGGGAGGTCTGAGACAGGTGGGAATTTATGATGACATGTGGAAAGAGTCTGAGTCTGGATATAGATCTAGTATTATGTAGGTAAGTATGAATCCTTTAGTTGCCAGTAGTACAGCATGAAAAAGGACAAGGGTCATAGGCAGAATACTGGAAAAAAATTAACTTTTCAGGGATTATCTTTTTTGTAGCAAAGTTGGATTTCACTTATATAGTCTTTAGTCTGGTTATAGGAATAGAATATCCCTGCTAGTTACGGAGAAACCGAAGTTTGCATGCATGTTGGTGTATACCTATAATTTCAAACTGAAGAGCTGAGGCAGGAGGATCATGTGTTCTAGTTTTTCCAACCCAGCTTGAGGAGACAGAGACAGAGAGAGAGAGAGAGAGAGAGAGAGAGAGAGAGAGAGAGAGAGTGTGTGTGTTCTTGGCTTTGATTTTGTCATAAAGAGGGGACTTGGTATCTAGTGAACAGTGGATCCATTCTACAGAACATTAGTAGCATAATAAAAGATAACATTTTTAAGTGTCCTTAAGGACCTCAGAAATATTATTAAAAACTGTGCATGTTTCATTAAAATTACTTAAAAATACTTCTTAATGAAATTTACTAAGAACTTTTGGATAGCACTCCTTGGTCGCCAAGACTTATTTACTCTGTATATTCCAAAATAATAAACCCTATTCTACTTATTAAATTGAGACAGTTGTAATGGTTGTATGATGTTTTTTCATTGTGGTATCATTAATCTGTATTTCTATATCATAGGTGTCATTATCTTCCTTATTATTGATGATGAAACCAGTAATTTTCTCCAGACCACACAGCTGGTAAATGTCAGAGCCAAAGTCTTGTGTTTATCTGAACAAGTGAGGGGTTTCACTAATACTTAGACTTTCTTGGACCCCATCCAAAGGCTTTTGTTTGAGAGCTCATGGAGGCCAGCACAAAACACTTCCCCTGGAAAGGGGTTGCTGTGGGCAAGGCATAGAAGATGCCTTTACTGAAGGTGTTGGCAAGCACTTGAACCTGGTATTTGAAAGACCAGAATTGATGTGTGGGGCACATCACAGGTATCCCTTCTATTCTTTATGTAGTAGCAAAGATGTAATGTGCTAAATATTTTAGCCAGAAACTAACTTTCTTAGATGGTATCACATAATTGGGGTGCTTTTGGTGTACTTTTGCCATTTTTATTTTGCCAAGCAATGGCCTGATACTTGAGAAATTTTGTATGCACCTTGCTGTGGTGTCATGGAAGGTCTCATGATCAGCATCACTCCTGGTCACTGTGCATTTTCTTCTTCTCATTTAGTCGTAATTCTACCCCCTTTTGAGGTTCAGAGGGTAAGGAACATTCAAAAAGGAAATGCGTATGACCTGTTCATTACCGTTCCATCCCATGCATTATTCTGGAACACACGAAGTTGAGCTCTGAACATGAGTGCTTCATGGTTCCCAGTTAACTCTTCGGAAGTTGGGCAGTGATTTCCTTCACATTCCATCTTCAGATCTGGCCCTTTCTGAAGGCCCACCATAGAGAACCTCTGTCCCCAGATCAGCCAACACAGCCAGACTTTTTGTGTGAACTGCAGGGTCAGCCTTCCTCCTCAGCCTTCTAGAGCTGCATCTCAGAAAGTTCTTCCTTCTGTAGTGGAGCTCTGAGCAGCAGAGTGAAGGACAGAGCCCTGCCCCGGTCTTTGGGCTCCTGACTCCATTGCCCACTAAGGACGGGTTTATTCATACTGCCTTTCTTTCACAGCCCTCGTGGACTGGGGGTAGTTTTAAAGGTGCTTTCCTGAACCACCTTAATGAGCAAGAGTTTACTTCAAGCTATGCTAACAAGAGGAGCCTGCGACATAGTTCTCTAATTATTACTGTAGGTGTCTTTGATCAAGAGGGGGAAATGGCTTTCTTTTAAAAACATTTTAGTCTAAATGTAGCGAATATGCTGACATTGTTTCTTATTTAACTATTCTAGATCAGTTGTCAGAATCTGTTACAAACTTTTAAATGGTTCCTTCTTTCTGTTCCAGCCAGGTTGATAGAATTCTAACCTGGGCAGGTGATTTTAGCTGGCAAGAGTGTATTCATCTGTCATTGTGCACTTTCTGACCTGTTCAAAGAAAGACTGCAAAGATCCAGTAGTGAGACTTTAGATGAGCACTGTGTGGCGGTCCAGCAGAACCCTCTCAGCACTGAGAACAAGAACCCATGGCCCAGGAACATAGTTATAACTTAAGGCCTCCCAAAAGTCTCAGTGTAATTTTCAGGCTTAATAACTTCAGAAGTACTAAATACTTCAGAGTTTCAAAAACACTTTGAACATTTAATTACTTAACTTTCTTTTATAAGTGTTTTCAGTTTGCAATTTTTGGTTGAATTTTAATTTTGTCCTGCTCTAGTGGACAAGTGTCACAGACTGAAACAAAAATTAAAACTAAAATTGAACTAACTGGGATTTTGTAAGCTGTGTCTATTTTATAATTTCGAGCACCAAAATTACGAACAAAAGAGAACTCTAGCGTAGTTCAATGGCAGAGTGCTTGCCGCATACCTATAAGGCTTGAGTTAAAACCCCAGCAGTCAAAAGAGGGAATTTTTAAAAAGTGACCCGGAGGGATGGCTCAGTCAAGTGCCTACTGCACATTAGCATGTGAATTCATGGTTCTCAGAGCAAGCATGATGACATACGTGTTGGTGTGCAGGGACACTTAGTTCAGTGAACTCAAGTTCATTGGCCAACCATTAGAGCTGATTTTGAATTTTCAGGTTTAGTGAGAGAACCTGACTCAAAAACAACAACCAACACCAACCTGTGATCTATATACACACATGAAACATGCATGTCTGTCCCATGCGCGCGCGCGCGCACACACACACACACACACACACACACACACCAACAATGCACTCTCCCACACACAGACAGGCAAAGGTGATGATCTATAAGGGAGATTTTTTAAATAGCATGTGATAAATGTTCATATCCACATTGGAAGTGAAAAGGAAAGACTGAATATCAAAATTAATAGTGCTTTTCTATGGGTTGGTGGGATTAGGAACTGTCTAAATTTCTCTCTTTGCTTCTCTCCACTTGCATTTTATGCAGTGAACATATACTATCTATTCATAAAAAGCATTAAATACTTTAAGGCATAAAGCCAATATTTTGACTTACTCTGATGCCCAAAGTATCACAATTACCATGTAAAAAAGCTAGAATTATTAACTCCCAGCCACCAGTTGCCATTAAAGTAATGAATTTAGCTACTCATGCAGAAAATCAAGAACAATTATGATATAAAAAACATTACTTCCTAAAATAGCTAAAGGCTATGCTCCATATCTTTCAGTTTGATTGATGATATCACTTTTTAAAGGTTATTTTTAGGTGTTTACAAACTAGAATAGAATCATATGCGACATGGAAGGACTTTTTATTATTATTATTTTGTATCTTATCATTCTAAAATATTAAGCAAAAATTTATAAGTAGAAGCTAAAAAGGAACAGATTTTAACTTTGCAAAATACCCATTTCTCTCTCATGCTTTTACACACTTCATTTTTTTGTTTGAGCCAGGGCTCCTGGAAGCCCAGGCTGGCCTTAATTCCTCATTATCCAGCCTCCACTTCCCAAATACTGAAATTACAGGCTCTTGCCAACATATAGCTTAAACATGTTTTTAAGTAAAGACTACCAAACAGATTAATAGATGTACACATTAAAACTACTTTTAGAAACAGGATCTAAAGGAATATACACTGTAAAGTGTACTTCCTTCAGCTCACAGCACAAAGGTGCTGTGAGTACAAGCATCTCAGGGAACCTGTTCCTTCCCCAACACTATGGCGCAGAGATGGCTCCATTTTAACCCACATCGCTCCGTTGGACGTAAACTTGCAGTATATTTGTTTCACCAGATTCTTACTGCTGCCCACGGGTTTTCTTTCAGTCTTACCAAGCTAACAATGCCTCTCTTTACATGTCCCGAGGACCACGATTCTTAAGTCACACCTGTGAGCTGATGAGAAGCGATGCTGGGGTTCTCATATGCTGACATGCTTAGCAGTGTTCAGAGTGCTTCCTCGTGTATCACTTCCTTGATTTATTCTTTAGGATAACCTACCTTCTTCTGAAATGGTTATTTCTTTATTTCTGGAAGTGGGCAACTCTTTTGTGCCTTATGAATTTGTCATTGGTGATTATAGACTGGCTGTCCTAGGTGAATTCAGCAGTTGGGATATTTAGTGATATGTCAATGAAGGCTGTAGATTGGATCTTATTGCCTTCAGATTTTAAAATCATTTTTTTTCTCTTCTGCTAACCTACAAACAGTGTCTGTTTGATGTGTGTGTGTAGAGGGGGTAACTTTAGAACAAAGACATCTTAAGTTTTTATGTGTTGATGCTTTGACTGCATGTATTTCTGGGTACCTTGTGAGTGCCTGGTACCCATGGAGACCAGAAGAGGGTGTTTGGTCCCCTGAAAGTGGAGTTAAATGGTTGTGAGTCCCCATGTGTGTGCTGGGAATCAAACCCTCATCCTCTGCAGGAAAAACCAGTACTCTTAACCACTGAACCATCTCTCCAGCCCCAGCAAAGACCTTTCTTGATGTTTTATATGCCACTCAAAGTTTTTAGCTCAGGGGCATTGTGAGAGGAGAACAGAGGAGAAAAACTTGGGAAATTTAGCCCTGCTAAGCATCATTCACCTTCTGTGTTTTGTTTGGTAGTAGGGTGTGTGTACATGATCCAGTCCACAAATCTTCATAGACTGAGAATCCATTTTTTATTTGCTCCAACAGCATAATCCATTAGTACACCCACAGCTTTGGAGACCAGCGTGTGCAATGATATAAACAGTTTGCCCTCTCTGTTTAATTCTTTCTCATCAAAAAGGGAGAACAAGTTCTTACAAGAGTTTGAAGCATTCTTCTGGGCAGCTACAGAGAAGGGAAAGTGCTTCCCTCTGCCGCATTGTCTCCTTCAAGTGTATGGAGAGCCCTGGAGGAGCACAGGGCCAGAAGTCCAGAGTGTGGAACTCTGCCCAAGCACGTCTGCCTTCCCCACGTTATCCTCAAGCTGCCTTCTCTCTTGGCTTGTTTATACTTCCCTATAAGGAGAACCCTGTCTCTGAGCAGTACGTATGTGCTAGCCTTGTGGAAGTTGCTCTAGCACAACTTACCATTTGACAAGAGCTTAACTGACCACAAATGGACAACTACTTTATACATAAGTAACTGTGTTTACCTTTTCTCTCTTTGGTGCCTAAAATTCATTGTATATTGTAAAGCCAGCCTATAGGCTTTACGAAACTTTGGCTTAGGACCAGGTAGGCTTCCAGATCCCTGGATCCAGATAGCCTTGGGAGAGGGGGGAATGGATCCTTTGGTATCAGGCATCGGGGATGCCTTGGGTCCAGAGCACTAGAGTATATTTGTAGTCATGAAAAGCAGCTGTGGTGGCACAGTGCCATTCCAGTGATCTGGCTTTCAGGTCATTGAGTACAGCAGGGAGTGGGACTTCTGGATCACAGGGTGCAGCTTTGATGTGCACAGACTGGCTTCATGTTGGCACTCACACATCCCTGATTGTCCTCCCAAGCTGTCTTCAGCCTTGTACTTGGGGCTAGGCGTGGATGTTGGAGTGATGTGATGCTGCCCTCTCTGATCATCAATGCTTCTGTATTGCCAGTGAGAATCCCTGACAACTTTCTGCATTCTATAGTACAGGCTGGTACATGACCTTTGGGTTTGAAAGCCTTGGAGACAGTCCAAAAGTTTAAAAAGAAGAAGACAAGATTGAGAAACAGGATTTATTAAAGTTAAGAGAATTAAGAGAATGAAGAGAAAGATTAACCATAAATTCCTTGCTCTTACACAGGCATTCAGGTGGAGAAAAACGTTGAGGCATGTGATCCCCTGGTTTAGACTAGAGTGGTAACTTCCATCCATTTTATCTATGAAGTACATTCTCCAAGGAATTTTAATTTTCCTGGTAGTCTTCATAATAAAGGCAGAAGCGTGGTTTTCTGTAAAGAGCGAATTCTGAGCCTCTTTGAAGACTACTTGTCATCCATTAAACAAAGGTGAATGCAGCACTAAAGAGACCAAAGCCCTCAGGAGATTGCATTCTAGCTATAGAAGCCGGCAAGAAAGTAAGCAAGTACTGTGGAGGGGGAAGTGGAAGAAGGAAGATTAGGTACCAACTAAGGAAACCTTGATGACATTTGAGCAGAAGGAAGGTGTCTCGGTCAACATGGAGCTGAGGATGGGATATGACCCAGAGCTGCCGAGGATACACGAGGGTCCCCGGTGTGGCTCTCTTGGTAGGGACTTAGATGAAGGAACAGCGCTGCTGATCCTGCTAAGTCTGTGGCACCCTAAGAGTCCTGGCTTTTCTTCTGAGGTGAGTGTCGTCAGAGTGTCTTGGAAGAGGAATTGTGTAATATGTCGTTTATAAGACCTTTCTGACTGCTGTTGTGAGAATCTTTGAGAAGAGGGTCAAGAGTAGAATCCAGGAACCAGCTAGTGGGCTGCTACAAAAATCCCAGTAAGTAGTGATGGGAGTTGAACAAGTAGTAGAATTAGGGGTGGTAAATATCAGCAGGTTTCTAGGCCCTAGGCTTGAGGATTTGCCAAGAGACTGAACAGAGGGAAGAATTAAAGTCATACCAAGGTTATGTTTGTTTGCTTTTCTTCAACTAGAAGAATGAATTTACTAAAAAAAAAAAAAAGTGGATGTCTTAATGAGGGTTGCTATTGCTGTGATCAAACACATGACCAAAGCAACTTGGGGAGGAAAGGGTTTATTCAGTGTACATTTCCACATCACAGTTCATCATTAAAGGAAGTCAGACAAGAACTCACACAGGGCAGGAATCTGGAGGCAGGAGCTGATGCAGAGACCATGGAGGAGTGCTGCTTACTGACTTGCTCCTCGTGTTTTCCTCAGGCTGCTTTGCTGCAAAACGCAGGACCACTAGCACAGAGATAGCACCACCCACAAGGGACTGGGTCCTCCTTGATCAATTACTAATTAAGAAAATCCCCTCCAGGTTTGCTTATAGCCTAATCTTATGGAGGCATTTTCTCAGTTGGAGCTGCCTCCTCACTGATGACTGTCTTGTGTCAAGTTGACATAAAACTAGCCAGTGCAAGCTGGGCGATGGTGGCGCACGCCTTTAATCCCAGCACTCGGGAGGCAGAGGCAGGTGGATCTCTGTGAGTTCGAGACCAGCCTGGTCTACAGA
>NW_004949124.1:4662982-4672024 GCF_000317375.1 Microtus ochrogaster | reverse complement strand
TTGGGTCTTGAATGCATTGATATGTCTATTAGACATCCAAGAGGGTGTGTCCTGAAGGCAGTTGGATATATGGACTTGTGCTCAGAGAAGTCTGACCTGACAATGCACAATTGGAAATAGTTGGTAGATGGTGGCATTTAGAGTTTGAAACCCAGATGAGCTCATGTAGCAAGGTTGTGTAGATGTAGAAGACAGAATCTGAATCCTAGAGATCGAATTTTAATCAACTTTGGGCAAAGGTCAATGCCTAATTCAAGAAGCACAATTTTCAGTGATGGGTTCTATCATAAGTATTCTGTGCTTTGAAGGCCAGCTTTTCCATCCTGCCAGTGTAGTGCAAAAACAAGCAAAATTCATAGGCTAATGGATATGACTGCGCCTGATCAAAACACTATGCAGCCACATGGACATTGCACCAAGACAACAATTGTCAGCCTTTTGTACATCTTTGGAAGTGTGTGTGTGTGTGTGTGTGTGTGTGTGTGTGTGTGTGTGTGTGTGTGTTGTTTTTGTCTCTTTGTTTTCCTGAAGCTCTGGGCTTGAACCTAGGGCTGCTCACAAGCTAAGCAAACACACTAACGATCTAAATCTCTACTCCATTTTTAACTCGGTGCATAAAAAGCAAAAAATGGGGTACAGATTGAGTTCTAGGCTGGTTTTGAATTTGGGGTTGCAGGCCTTCACCCTCAACTCAGCTTCCAGGCCCTGTCTTGGTAGCAGTGTTTTTCTTCCTCTGTTCCTTCTTAGACTGTGTGTGGGCCTTGGAGGCTCTTTTGTTTATAGCTGGAGCATGTATAATCAAGCTATACTGCTACACTTCCCTAGTAGCTGTTCTCCCTGGTTCTGAAGAAAAAAACCCTAAATTTAAAGATTTTAAGTTCTGTGGGGTTTTTATAGATTTATTTTTATCGGTTTTTAATGATCTGCATTTGTGTGTAGGTAAGTGCATGAGGAGAGGACGGGTGCCTGTGGAGTCGAGAAGAGGGCCTTGGATCTTAGGGTTATGAGCTACCTGGCATGGATGCTGGGAACTGAACTTGAGTCCTCCGCAAGAGCAACAATCACTCATAACCACTAAGCAATCTTCAACCCCTGGTTTTTGTTTTATAAAAATATCTAAGAGATTACAGAAAAACAACTTTGCATGAGTGTGCAGAGAGATTCAGTTTGCTTATGACCGATGATTCTCTGATGTAAAGACTATTCCATGGCTTATGTGAGATGGCTGTTTTGAAAGATTTTGGCTTTGGTTGTGAAGGTTACTTATACATTTGGGGGCAGTTGTCGTAGGTAGTTTCCTATTGTAAAGACAGAGACAAAAGAGTGATATTGAGTGCTTTTTGACTGTTGAATGAATCTGTTGATAAGTCTTTTTCTTTTCTTTTTGAGACAGGGTTTCTCTGTGTAGCACTGACTGTCCTGGAACTCACTATATAGACCAGGGTGGCCTTGAACTCATAGATATCCTCCTGCCTCTGCCTCCTGAGTGCTGGAATCAAAGGCATGTGCCATCTCATCCGACAATAGGTCTTTTTCTATTGCTTGGTTTAGGGGGTGAGAATGATGATATTCTTCCAAAGGCCTTTCGATAATAAATAGAGACTCTTTTTACTGCCAAAAGTACTTTAATAGTAGTGGGTGATGAACAGAGTCATCTCTGCAACTTTGTCTCATGTCAGTCTTGAGAGATTGGTCCTATAAAGGAATTCAAGTTATCTTGATAAACCAGTTCCTTAGAGACATTGCCATAACCGAGTTTGTTGCTATGTACTATTTGTCTAGCTAGAATCTGCCCATGGGCGCTTAGCCAGAGTCGCTCTGGATGACAATCTCAGTGACTTCGAAGACCACTTGTGTTGATCTGCTTGTCTGCTTGTGCTCCAACCCTAAAGGATTCAATGACATTAGGAACTTCTAACATTGTAAATCTGCACTGTTTTGCACAATAGACACCCAACCTAATTTGCCACGCTCCTGTGCACCCCCACCAACAGTTACAGGTTTCTTAGAAAAGCCAAGTATGGGTTATTTTGGGTTCAAGGAGCTTATTACCTAGGAAGTTCTCTATGTCCCTCCCTCCTCTCAGATGGTATAGGCATGTGTCACAGTTGATAGACTCCTGTTTGGACACACTTGTTCTCCCTCTATGAGAGGACCATAGGGTCTCTGTGAAAACATTTCCAAAACACCAAGAAAAAACAGTTCCTTAGAGACATTGCCATAACCGAGTTTGTTGCTATGTACTATTTGTCTAGCTAGAATCTGCCCATGGGCGCTTAGGCGGCTCTGTTCCATGGAGTGGGGCTGCTCTTGAGGGACTCTCGGAATTTCTATTAAATGTGTGCTAGAGTCAGAGCTTCAGGGCGCTGCTGTCTGAAATGTCACTAGGATGTCCCTGTGGAGGGGACTATTGAACAGAAGTCTTGCTGTTTCCAGAGCTGGTTCTCTGGTAAATGGTAGTGGCAGGTTAGCAGCAGAGGGTTTGAAGTATGTCCATGGAATTCTGCATTTCCAGCCTTTGTACAAAGGTCTAGAGATGGAGTCTGGAATCTGCTATGGAGTTATTGCAAAGACTTTGAAAAGTCATATGTATTCCAAGTGTTGTTTGTAGACTAAATGAAGTCTAACATCTGTGGACCATTACTTTAAAGATGAATGTTGACTCTGCTGTGATTAATACATTGGAGTTAGAGTTCCAACTACCACTACATTCACTTTCTTTTTGTCGTCGTATTTTTCTGGCTGCACAGATTCTTCAGGTATCACTGCTGTCATTTGATTGGTCTCACAGAGGTTTGCATGTGCTGAAGTTGCTAATGCTAGAAAAGGCTGGGATGCGTTTACCTAATCCAGTCCTTCCCCTTCCCTTGCTTTGTATGCTAGGAGACTGAAATCTGTACCAGCTACCCTTCTGTTGTAGGATTATAAAGGCTTCCAGTAACAAGTAGGAAACATCTCCTGGTTCTTTTGACTACAAAGGAGAATGGTTCTCCCTCCCTCCCTTTCTTCCTTCTTATTTTAAGTATGTCAGATACCTACCTAGTAAACTCAAACTCCATATAAATTAGGAAAATTCACAAAATATGTTTTCCCCTTCTATAAGTGAAGATCACATAATAAAGAGACATGAAGTAAGGAAACCATAGCTGTGTAATTAATTGGGCCAGTGATGCTGCCCCAGTTGCTTTACAGATGCTAGAGCATTGATACAGCTCAGCATCCACATTATGGAGCCAGCCACCAATATAGCAGACAGCAGCCAAACAGGCTTGACAGGTGTCTGCCCCGTTATAACTCATTCCACACAGCTCTTCGCACGCATGTACTGTCAGGGCAGCCAAGTAGCATCTCATGTTACTTTGGGATAGAAGCTGCTGTACAAAAATGAAGAGCTTTGGCTCGCCTGTGGGAGCCGAGGGCAGACACCAACATCTGCTGACCAAATGGCAGCGGTGCACAAGTGCTTCCCCTGTTTACATCTCTGCCCCTGCTTCTCCTCTCCAGGGGATTTTTGTTTTGTTTTCTTTTGTTTTAAGAAAGGATGTGTTTCTCTTAGCCAATTTCCCATTAGAGAACCACAGTGTGGTTATTTGCTCAGAGCTACATCCATGGCTCTTTCCTTGCTGCTCACGTTCACACAAAACTCACTCCTCACCTGTTGAGCAAGCCAAGTGTGCATTTGGGCACAGGCACTAAGCACACACTTCCCCCAGATGAACCAGGAGCACTCTTATCAAGTTAGATATCCCAGGAAACCAAGCTCTCCAAACCAAACCAGAGCTGTGGCCGTTATGGTCTCAGAAGCCAAGGCTCCCTTCTCTTGTTTGGTTTTGTTGATGTGAAACAATGTGTAATGTCTTACATACAGGAACTATTTAACATGAAATGGATCATTGGATATAGTGCACACTCTACTTAATGAGTTCTAGTTAAGTCCCTTGTCTTCATAAGGCTTTATCTCAATAAGTTTCTTTCTTGGTTCACAATGAACTGGAACAGATTTCCACCTTCACTGCCCTTAGAGTTGTAGGCTACTTTGCTATGTTTATTGAAGCCAAAAAGAACAATTAAGGTTCTTTAAATTAGAAACAGCCATAATCTTATGGGTGTTTGAAGAGGTTAAAAATAATATAAAGGCAGGTGTCCATACTGCCTGTCAGCTAAAGAGATACACCCCATTCAGAGAAATGTAAGTTTATTAAAACTCTGTCTTATCAGAGCATATTTCTATCAGAACACTCCGGAGATAAATTCTTCTGCCTGCAGACAGAGCCATCCACCTGAACTCAGGTGGGTGTTTGTGTTTGGGTCTGTTTCTAGGTGGAATGAGCGCCTGTTCTCTCCTACCACAGGATTGGGCAACACTTGTGCACACCTGTGTTTTGATCTTTGAAATCTGTCGTGGTAACATATCAAGCAACTTTAAATAGCTTTGCAGATGATCCAGATTGCACGTCTGCCAGAAACATCACTGGGCTTGGTTTTGGAGCTGGCTTGGGTTCCTGTGATACTAAACTTTGTCATTTTGAAAATATATTAGTTCTCAGATTTCAGTCTTTCTCCACTTCTACAGTCTGCATTCCTGTCAGCGTGTGTAATCCTCCGGCACGAGGTCAGCAGCACCGACCAAGAGTGAGGCAAGCTACCTAGAAAGTTAAGCCGGTTACCTGCATCGCCATGTTTCTTGCATTTGACAAACAATTTGAAGCATTTTTTTTTCTTTTTCCCCTTCAGATAATTCTTTTGTAAGTGTTATTTTTAAACACAGATGTTTAAAGTAGCTAGTTCAGAGACTGGTCTTAAGAGCAATATCACTAATTTTCTCATTAAAAACCTTTGGAAAGCCCAGCTAATAAAGTATAAAGGTAGGACCTAGTGAGGACAGAGATAAAGAAGAACGAAAGATTTGAACACGTGACTCCTTGTTTGAAGTGACAGTGACTCATGCATGCCAGTTCATGCATTTCTGTCATGTGTGACCTTAGCTTACCACCATGGTTTCCGAGTAGAGTACTGATGTTGTAAGTTTTTCCTAATGTATGTACTTTAGCTTAACTTTCAGTGAACATGCTCAAAAGCCATTAAGGTTGGACAGTATAATGAATAGGTGCTCATCACAGCTCTTCCTTGTTCTGTGGTCATTTTATGTGGTGCTGGGAACTGAACATGGGGACCGAGTGTGCCAGGCAAACAAGCAAACCCCTGCCCTACCGTCAGTCTTACACCCAGGCAAACAAGCAAACCCCTGCCCTACCGTCAGTCTTACACCCAGGCAAACAAGCAAACCCCTGCCCTACCGTCAGTCTTACACCCAGGCAAACAAGCAAACCCCTGCCCTACCGTCAGTCTTACACCCAGGCAAACAAGCAAACCCCTGCCCTACCGTCAGTCTTACACCCAGGCAAACAAGCAAACCCCTGCCCTACCATCAGTCTTACACTCACTTATTTCCTAGTCCCTGTCTCTCCCACCGTATTACTGTGAGGCAGGTCTATAAATATATAGTAAGAATTTTTATCTTTACGTGGAAATTTTACACTTTATAGCTGTCACATCCACAGGAAACAGGGAAGATGAGAAGCACTCTGAAGACGAAACAAGGAAGAAGAAGCGGCACAAAGAATGGAAGCGGCCCTGGGAAAGGGTGGCAGCCATCCCACACTGGCCACACGAGTCACAAAGAACTCAGCGTTAATAATGAGGGAATAGGTTCTGACAGATGCGTCCCTGGCCACTGTCTCTTTGAGCCTTGGTTGCTGGCTCTTTTCTGTCAGCTGGAGTTCCCATCCTCTTATCTCTGCAGCTCAGGTGAAATTTGACTGCGAAGGCAGGAGGGACAGTGACTCTCCTCTCCGCCTTTGGAGAATGGCTACTAGGCAGAGCATCTTGAAGGCAAGAACCATGTCTTGTACAGTTCCTGGCCCCTGTGAACAGTGAGTGACCCCTTCTACCTGTAAAGCTCTCACGTCATGAGTGGATTGCACAGTAGAGACCCGAGATGTCTCCCAAAGACCATGTGTTAAAGGATTGATTTCCAGCTTGGCATTATTGGGAGGTGGGACAACTTTTAGGACTTGACATCTAGTGGGAAGAAGTTGGGTCATTGGGAACACATCTTTAAAGGGCCCCAGATCCCTCGTCTCTCTTCTTTAGTCCTAGTCAAGATGTGGGATCTTCCTCTGTCGCAGTGTGCTGTCCTAAATTGGGCCCTGGCAGGAGCAGAGAAGCTGTATGGCTGCTAGGCAGTTCTCCACGACAGTGCTTTGAAAACAGCAGGCCCAGCAGCTGTTCATCTGACCCTTTGTACTGTAATCACTTAGTATAAAATGTGCCTGCCCACCTCTGACTGTCTGTCTGGATGCTCATGAACTGTCTTGACAATGGCTCTGCTGTGTGCCCACAGAACTGAAGCACTCCCACCATAGAGTAGTCATTACTATTCTGTTTCAGAACCTGTGGAACTATTTGTAAACAAGCCTTGTAAGCACTCGAAATGCAAAAGTATAGGCTATTTCTTTCCTAACTCAGGCAGTACATCTGACTTCTTTGGGGTTGAGCATTAAGAGTTCTTTGATACTGGAAATGAAACACAAGCCCATCACCAATTTTTTATGTTGTTGAAGCTATAAAGTCATCAGGCTTGATAATGCGACATGGTCAATTTTGAACTACTTTTAAAACTCCTACAGCGGCAGCTGTGTGTTTTCCCTATTCTGTTGATCCATTACTAATGACTGCTATTTTCATTCTTGAGAGACTCCTAGGTCCACTACTCTGGCTTTTCCTATAGTGATTTTGTGTGAGACAGCTGTCCTTCAGTGCTAGTGCTGCCTGGCAGTGCCAGTTGTTAGCTTATGGCTTTTAATGTGGCTTAAATTATTCTCTCATGGAGAAAGTGAGGAAAAGTTGAGGCTGATGTACTATAATAATAGAAATTGAAAACAGACTAAATCCTAAATATCTTATATTCAAGTTGGTTTTTAATCTCTGAACTATGAAGACTGAAATGCATGGCACTGAATGACCCACACTGAAGTCCCCATCTTGTGTTTTATTACTTCTTATACTGTGTGGCAGGAAACTATATTGCACGGTCTTATAAACATATTTAATTTATGCTAAAATTATATAAAAAAGTGAACAAGGCCAAAATTGAATAATGGTCCTAAAATCACAAGAAATAATTTTTGGATGCCCAAGGATGAAATTTGGTCTGCGTCTTGTAAGCAGCTGCCTGTAGCTTGTAAACAGATCAACTGGATGCTAACAGGTATTTGTTAGAGTTACACAAGCCAGAAACTGAAATGGAAAGTGGACAGAAGCCATCCTAGAACATCTCTGCTTACAGGCCCTGGGGCCCTTAGGGTTCTTTCATGCAGATACCCAGGGGATTGTCTCTTCAGTGATTTCATCCATAAAGCGCCCCGGGAGCAGAAAGCAAAGTTATACACATGGTTCTCTTAAACGCTTGAGTCCATGCTGTAGTTGGACACAACAAATAGTTACTTAATATGTTTTCTTCATGTGCTTAATTCTACGTCAGTGTATAATTAAGAGAATTTTGGACACAGTTTGGTTGGCTTAACTTACTTAAAAAGGACTTATCTGTCTCTCAATACCCCAAGCACTGTGGATTTACAAGTAAATATAAACTAGAGTTTTTACTCTCAAGGGGATTCCTCTTTAATTGGCCAGGTAAGACATGGAGCAGCACATGCTCTAAGGTGTTGTTGAATTGTGTGCTGTAGTTAGATAAAACAGCGCTAAGTGTCACAGGCAGTGAGAACACAGGGAAGCTGTTGGTCTGGGCTGATGGTCATGAGATGCTTCTTAAATACAAAAGTGGAAGATTGTAGATAGATAGACCAGAAGGACAAATTGCACTCTTCCTCTGGAGAAAGTAGGATGTTTGTTAAGTATGACCTAAGTAACATAAAAAAAAATTAAAGGGATGTATCGGGGATAAATTTACAAAAGATATACAAAACTTGTACACAAAAATTGTAATGAAGAAATAGGAAACATAAATAAATAAAAAGATGGAACTATTTGTGAGTCAGAAAGTTCAATATTTCAGGACATCATCTTTTCTCAAATTAATCCTTGATCTAAAACCTCAAGAAACCAGACATCTCAGCAGATGGGGTGGGGGCCCTTGACACTAATTCTGAAGTGTAAGTATACAAATGCCAAGGGTCCAGGTGCCTTAAGCAGCTCTAAAAGAAGAGCATAGCTGAAGGAAGAGCTGCACTACCCAGTGTCAGGACTTTTACAAAGTTCACAGTCGTCGAAGCAACATAAAAATTGGCAGAAAGAGAGAAAATGCATAAATAAAAATGATTAATGAATCCAGAGGTATACAAACTCAATGTGGAGTGTGTGTGTGTGTCAGGTTAACTCAATAGAGAAAGAAGAATCATTTCCAAAAATGATGCTGGAACAACTAGGTAGTCATAACCAAAAAGCTAAGCCTCATTCCTTTATCTTTACCATATACAACTCAAACCCCAAATGGATTATAGTCCTAAACATGAGAGCTAAAATTCAGGAACATTGTCTGTTCACCTGCTATAATAAACTACTTTCGACTGCTCAGCTTATAAACAATAGGAATTTGTTTTTCATATCTCTAGAAGGGTGGAAGTCCATGATTAAAGACTAGCGGATTTGGTATCTGGCAAGGGTCTGCTTCTTCTGCAGTGTGACCTCACATGACAGAGGGAACTAGCTAGTTCTTTGTGGCCCCAGTCCCATGAGAATAGAGTCCTCCTAATGGCCCCACTTTAGAATACCATCACTATAGAGATTAGGATCTCAGTAAGAATTTGGGGAGACTCAAACATTTTGGCCATAACAGATGCCTAGGGAAAATGAGAAGGAAAATAATTTTCATGAATTTAGCAAAGACTTGTGAAGCATGATATACAAAGAATATGAAGTGTGAAAGAAAGATCAGGAAGTTGTCTCATCAAAAGAAAGATGTTTGTCATTCAAAGGCACTGTTAGGAAAAGAAAACAGCTAGCAAAGAGACTGGGAGAAGA
>NW_004949124.1:4609511-4662547 GCF_000317375.1 Microtus ochrogaster | reverse complement strand
GTCTACCTATCTATCTACCTATCCATCAAGTAAATTTTGTCCAGAGAATAATATAATGAACCTTTCTAGCATATGAGTTAGATGACAAATACTTTAATAAAATTAAAACCACAAAGAGATAATACTACATATCTACTGGAATTGCTAAAATTACAAAGACTGAACAAAACAAGTAGTGACAAGGATATAGAATTAGAATATAAAATTATAACATTTACTTAGAATTGTTCCTTTGTTTGGAGAACAAAGATAGATAGATAGATAGATAGATAGATAGATAGATAGATAGATAGATAGATAGGCAGGCAGGCAGGCAGACAGATAAGCTTGAAGCTCTTACAGAGGTAAGTAAATGATTGCCTGCCATATAGCTGTTCTCCTGTTAACTTAGTCAAGAGAAATGGTAGCATATGTTCATAGAAATCAACTCTAGATGAGTGCTCATGACAGACTTATTTATAATGGCCAAAATCGAGAAACCATTAGTAGGGAATGGCTAACCATATTGTAGAATAGCCAAACAATTGACTATGCCATTCTGAAAAAAAAATGAATGTATTATTGATACGTACAGCCAAGTGAAGGAATCTTAAAATAATTATGCTGACTGAAAGAAACTAGACCAAAAAAAAGTTAATGATTCCATTTGTATAAAGTTCTAGGGAATGCAAACCAAACCATGATGACAGAAAGCAGACCCATGGTTGCCTGGGGATGGAAGTAGTGTAGTTGTGGGAGGGACAGATGACAAAGAGCAAGGGGAAAATTCGGGGATGCTGAATATGTTCATTATCCTGATTGTGGTTTCCTGGATGTAAACATATGTCAAAAGTCATTAAAATTATGTGTTTTGAAAATGCACAGTTTACTTTGCATCAGTTGTTCCTCAATGCTGTACAAAAAGGGGAAAAAGTGATTGTCTAAATGATCATTTCCATTTGCATAATGACAAAATTCAAAGACATATTTCCAGTGAAACTGGTGTGCTGTAGCAAGAGATACACATTAAAGCAGGTAGAGAAACCAATGGAGCTGTACCTTGTGGTTCTTTGTTAATGGGAGTCAGGCTTTTGTTCTTGTTTTCACTTAAGTTTTCTTTGGAGAAAATTGCTCTTAAGCAATAGTTATGTTTATGTTCTCAATGGAGAGTGAATTGGGCACTTTATAACATTACACTTTGATTAGAGTTTTATTTGCTTGAGATAGGGCCCTAGTACTTCTAATCTCTTGAGCCCCTGCCCTCCTAGTGGTGGGCAAGGTGATGAGTTTTTAGACTATACTATGGGGGCCCAAACTCAGTCCTCAAAGGCTGGATGGAGGCTTCTTTGAGGGCTCTGGCTCAGCCACTTGTAGTGAACATGTAACCTTGACAAAACCCTGAGTTATTGAGCCTCAGTTTTCTCATCATTATCATTGTGTAGAATAATAGTAGCCAAATGTGATGGTGTACACCTTTAATCCCAGTGCTTAGGAGGTGTGGGCAGTTCTCTGTGAGTTCAAGGCCAGCCTGGTTCCATAGCAGAATTGCAGGCCAGCCAGGGCCGCACAGTGAGACTGCTGGTGGGGAGGGGTTGGGGGAACATATAAATTATTTCTCTGCCTTCTAGAATTGACTCGAGAGTCACATGGCTTCTCCATAAAAGCTGTATATTGGCCTGCAAACACAAGGTGTTACTTCTGTCTTCACCCTTCTCAGGAGCTCAGAATCTACTCATCCTTTGTTTAAAGAAAGCCAGAGATGCGTAATCTTTGTAATTTACAAGAAGGGAAATAAGGTTGTGTTGTGTGTAACCTCTATGTAGAAACACACGACCCTGTCTTAGACACTCTGCCCTGCTCCTTCAAAAGCAGTTTCCTCCTCTTGGCTCTTTTTGCTTCCCTCCTTTGCTTCCTCTTTTTGCTTCATTCATTTCATCAACAGATAATGCTAAGCACCTGCCAGGTGTCAGGGCCTGTAAGGCAAGAAAAATAAAGGAGAAGACAGATGAGTCACTGTCTAAAAGCCGGCATTCCAGTGGGGGTGGGGTGCAGTGTCACAAGGGCCCCAAGAGGATCCTGCAAAGCGGTACTGAAGCACCTGTGAGGACCTGTGACACAGATTTGAGGAGTCAGACAAGAGATCCAGAGGAAAAGTGAGGGCTAGCCTCAGGAAGAACTTTAGGGAGCATTCCCATGAGGGAGTCTCTAGGAGCAGATGCTGCTGGAGCCCGGTGAGTTTACGTGATTGCAGCCTGGAGCCATGTGGAGCTTAAACAGAAGCCATTCACTTGCCAAGTCCTGATCTTCATCGTGCAGTTCCCAGAAGTCCTTGGAAATGGCTCTTGGTGTTCCTCCGGATTAAGATGACTGTTGACCTCTCTCTAGGCGTGACTTTCTTGGATAGAACTTAGTTTATGGTGACCCAATTGACTTTGTTTATGTTGTTTTCTACCAAGAACACTGAAGCCTTTCCAAATAGACAGGACTGTTACTGTCCTAGCCAGCGAAACCGTAATTCCCAGCATCTCCCTCACAATTTGCTGTTCTAAAGGGGATCCTAAGTGTGAGAGCGGTATCTCTACCGAGCTCTAATGAAGACCAGCATGATTTAAATCCAGAGGAATTCAGAGGCTGCAGTGCTGGCTCTTTCTCTTCTTCTTGTTGTTGTTGTTGTTTTGTTTTCGAGACATCATGTTGCCCAAACTGGCCTTGAGTATGTAGTCTCAAGCAGTTTCTATACCACTGAACTATACCTCAACCTCTTGGTTCGTTTCAGCAGTAGGATTATCCATTTCTGTTTCCCTTTTCCCGATTGCTATGTTGGCATTTAAAAGTAAGTAAATAAAAACTTTGGAAAGGGCCTGTTAACTTTTCTAGGCCACGGGAATACTGTTAAGAATGTGTCTTTGGTTTCTGCTTGTGTTGGCCTTTCCATTGTCTTTCAGTTCTACAGCTTTCTTGCCCTTTACTATACTTTGTAGATTCCAAGGTCTCATATAAATACTAATAACAGAAAATCTTTACAGAATTTCTCTAGTAGGATAGCTTGTTGTTTCTCTATTTACATTTCAGTTTTTTTTTAAAGTGCCGTAACTAACTTGGATATTCTAAGGAATCAAGGGTGTGGACGTCTGAAACTCATACTCAGAGCAGCTAAGAGTAATTTCTATCCTTGGGGGTTGGGGAGGGCAGTGGGAAAGCCAGGCTCATTGGATGCAGCAAAGACAGTGTTGAACAAAATATCAGTGTTCTTATATGTATATGTGTACATACTGTGCGTAAATACCATTGTAATTTAGATATAGACAGCCTAGCTCTATAGAAGTAATCACTGCACATAGTCTCCATCTGTTTGATACAAGCCATCAGTGAAATACATACATATATATATATATATATATATATATATCACATTTAAAAAGAAAATAATAAAAATTCAAATCTGCCTAATGATCAAAGTAGCTTTGGGCAAGTCAATGTACTCGAAAGACAATAGTTCAAAGAAGCAGAAAAAAGTGTCCTGTGCAGTATTGCAAAGACAGTTGATCCTGTTGTTAGTGTCGAGCAGGGTAGGTGCCAACAACTACTTTATGCCTTCAGATGCCTCATTTCACTAGACACTACTTCCTACCATGTTTAACGTTTAACACATCTTCACAAAATCTGTTTAATATGTTTCTTTTAGAGCACATTAAATTGTTCATTTGGAACAAGGGACTCTGGTTACAGCACCCACTTTGCCATTTAACATGACCTATCTGTGAAGTTATCATTGGTTCTTCTGTAGTCTCAGTTTTTCTATCTCTGAATCACTATACCAGTTTACCATGAAAATTAGCGCCAGGAGGACAGGAGACTGTACTTTGTACTTCTGAGAAACAGAATTATATATAAAGAGAAGACATTGTTAGAGTCACATTGACACTTGGTTCAAAGCACAGCTCAAGTGCTTGTCGATAGAAGTCCTTGAGCTACACAGCTTATGGTACATAGTAGACTTAGTTCACAGGAGTAAGGGATAGCCTATGTGAAAGCACAAAACAGAGGGGCTTGGTGCTTTGCGAGTGCTCTCGAAATACTAGTGTCTCTCTTAAGAGTGCCAAAACACCTCTAAGAAGGTAGGCATGTCATAGTGACTTGCAGTGTTCCCTCTCTCGAGTTATCCTGTAGTCTTAGACGAGAGGCAAAAGTCAGTGAAATCATTTGGGGGAACATTATGAACTATATTCTAACTTTAGTTTCTCCCAGAACTTAAGATTTAAATACTTTCATACCAGACATCTTAGAAATAAGATAAAAGTTAAAATGGAAAAGAAAATTACATCTTCTCAGAAGTCATAGATAAATAGAAATCCAAAAGAGTAGGCTATCAATAGAGGCGACTTTCCAAAATCCTAAAGCTTTCAGCTAAAGTCATGGTAACTTTGAACATAGGGGACTGGAGCAAATGCAAGGTGGGACTGAAAGCAGGGGCTGCAACAAGAAGGCTCCATATACCATTAAGACCATTGTGACACCTTCCAGAAGGCCAGCTTAGAAAGCTGCACTCTAAAAGGGCTTACCTTGATCTTGGTGTTGGAGAGGAAGCAAGCAAGCCTGCATTTACTCTTTTAGAGTGGTCTGAAAACTTAGCCAAAGAGTTTTAACATGGCTTTGGGTTATCAGTAGAGGTGCCTTCCTGCTCCTTAGGCAGATATATCTTACTTCTTCCCAGCCTTGCCTTTGGCACCAGAGAAGTTAGAGGCATGGGGTCTCTGAACCTCAGATATTAAACTTACAATTGATTGACTTATTTTTTTGTAATAGCAACCTACTTCACCCTATTAAGTGTTCAGAGACCCACATGATATAAATAACTTTGGACTTAATCTGTAGTAAATAAGAAATCAAAGCAAATGGCCTAACTGTATAAAAACTCTATTCTAATAATAACACCCACAACCCCAAATGATAATAGACCTGAAGTAGACTAGGAATGAGTCTAGAGCAGTGCTTCTCAGCCTTCCTAATTCTGTGACCTTTTAATACAGCTCCTCATGTTGTGGTGGCCTCCAAACATAAAATTACTTTCATTGCTACATCAAACTGTAATTTTACTACTGTTATGAATCATAACTGTCTTAGTTAGAGTTTCTATTGCTGCAACCAAACACCATGACCAAAAAGCAAGTTGGGTAGGAAAGGGTTTGTTTGGCTTACACTTTCATATTGCTGTTCATCTAAAGAAAGTCAGGACTAGAACTCAATCAGGGCAGGAGCTAATGCAGAGGTCATGGAGGGGAGCTGCTTACTGCCTTGTTCTCTATGACTTTCTCAGCCTGTTTTCTTGTAGAACCCAGAACCATCAGCCCAAGGATGGCACCGTCCATAATGGACTGGGTCCTCCCCAATCAATCACTAATTAAAAAAATACCTTATAGCCAGATCTTATGGAGGCATTTCCTCAACTGAGGTTCCTTCCTTTCAGATAGCTCTAGTTTGTGTATCAAGTTGATATAAGACTAGCCAACACAATAATGTAAATAACTGGTATGCCCCCCGTGAGATGGTTGATTAACCTGGAAAGGGGTCATGACCCCACAGCTTGAGAACCACTGGAGTGTGTAGGAATCAGCCAGCTCTGCCCAGGCTCTGCCCTTGTCATTCCTAGACAAGGAACATTGGACGGTTCTTATGGTCCAGAGGGGAGAGTGGGGTTAATAGTGTGGTGATTTAGGCAGCAAGCCAGATGGACAGGGGCATTTTTACCAAAGCAGCACAAACACCAGAGTAACCAGAAGAAGAGATAGACAGTTGTCCTTCAGGGTCCTCACAGGGACCCTCTCCCATCTCTGTCATACTTACATGGAATTATTAAAATGGAGGACTTAAGTGTGTTAACATGCATTTGTGTTCCCATCACCGTGGTTCTGTTCCAGCATCCTTTTAAGCATTTTGTTTGTGCATGCCTTGGGTCCACTCTAATAATTCAGTACTAATCTCATTTCTGGATTAGTATTAAGGGGAAATAATTGATTTCAGAATTACTGTGCCAGCTGGTGTAATCCCCAAAGCAAGGTGGCATGTGTTGCATTGCCTGAGTTGACTTCTTGGCTGCCACATCCTTCGCTCTTTCATTGTGTTCTTGGAGTGAGTTGTATGTTTTATGTTCATGTTCTTGGCTAGGTTGGCACAGGTAAATGCCACCCAGCTCTTCCTGTTCTCAGCCTGTATTTGCTGTTTGGGCAGCTGTGGGCTTTTCTGGCAGATGATCATCCTTGTTTCTAAACTTTAAAAATGTTCGAGTGAATTTGTTCACGACTACACAGCCAGCAGAGAATCACTCTTGGTTGAATAATAAGTCCTTGAATACCCACATGTTTTGTGTAGAGCAGCAGTTCTCAACCTGTGGGTCATGACCTTTATGGGGGGTGTCAAATGACCCTTTTACAGGGGTCACCTAAAACCACCAGAAAACACAGATATTTACTTACCTTACAATTCATAACAGTAACAAAATTACAGTTATGAAGTAGCAACAAAAATAATTTTATTGTTGGGGGGGTGTCACCACAACATGAGGAAGGATATTAAAGGGTCATAGTGTTAGGAAGGTTGAGAATCACTGGTGTAGATTGTAGCAAGAGCCTAGAGATAGAACAGTGTTGAGTCTTAGACTAGGGCCATAAGGTTAGTCCGGTGTTAGTGTGTGGGACTGCAGTTGAAGGTACTTCATGTGTTGTACTGACCCACTCACTGTCAAGAAAGAAGGGAAGAAATTCAAAGAACAGGCCCAGTAGCTGGGCCAAGGACCACAAGGATTCTGGGAAGTCAGTGAACAACTACTGGAAGGTTGAAGAGCCTGTAGGCCACTTTGTTTCCGGCAATAATTTGGAAACCATTGTTAGCAGGGATGCAACAAAATGCCCTGAACCATAAGACTGTGCAGTAGTCCTTATCGAGGATTGACACAAAGGCAGAGCCTGGGCCGAGCTGGCCAATTCCTAATATTCTTCAATTTTCTAAAGTAAATATTAGGAGTCCCTGCTCATGCTGCATGTGTTTAAGTGAACTGCTAAATACAGTATGGTGTCCATCTTAACCAGGTGTGTGAAGTGTGCTTTTAGGAAAATGGTATTCACATTCTCATTCTTGTTTCCTTTAACATTGACTTTCCAGAATGACCTTTTCTATTTCCTGACCTCCTACATCTCGGCGGCTCTAGTATTTAATAAATAATAATAATAATAAGCATTAGATTTAAAAGGCTAATTGTTAAAGAAGTGGGTAAAATATAATATCATCAATGCCAAGTCCTTTCCTGCACCGCTGTTAATAAAGTAGCTAATCATTTCAGAGGGAAGGCAAGACCAGGAGCTGTCCACTGTACTTAGCCCTGGGATGTCAATTGAGCAGAAGGATGAAGTATGTGTTCAGAGGCAGCCTGGGAGTTGGCTGGAACAATTAATCAGCCTTGTCATCTATAAATAATAGTTTAAATAACTTCCTCTTCTTGCTCACTTGACTGAAACAACCAATCAGATGCAAACAATAGATAGCATCATCAGTCTTTCCAAAAATAGACTTGCTTCAATGTTTGTCTTTTGTTATCTAGAACTTTAGGCTGTTTACAAGATTACTGGGGTTTTGTGGGGGGTTTTTTTCTAATAGCAGAGAAAGAGATAGGAATAGATTTCAATACTAACCAAGTAGCTGTGTCCTTTGTTCCATTTCAAAGGCAGTATGTTATTATTTCATTTTGTTTTAAAGTGCCTTTTAGAGAACCCAATCTAATAATAAAGAGTCTAATGTGCAGCATACTAGCAGAAATGACTTGTGAGACTTGGAAGGTGAATATTAATTTCATAGTCCTTAGTTCTAATAATGATGGTTTTTGTGCAGGAATGGCTATATCCTCATTTGTCTGCAGCCTTGCACACATTTTCATATATATTCTTTTCCTTATGTATGAAGTATCCAGAGACATGGCAAGCAGGATGCTATTTGGGAGAAGCCAGTACCCTGTTAGGCTGATGGAGGGCTGACCCATGTGTGTCTTGGTGCAGGAGGCCTTTGGTGTGTGGGTTTGGTCACAGGGGAAACCACTGACTTTGGTCTAACAGCTCTTTTCTGTGTTGTTTGGGCAGCAGTGGGGGATTCATATAAAGAGAAGGAAAACAATCAAAAAGAAGTTTGGCCAAACCTACAATATTTGACTCTATTGGGAATTTCATCTCCATTTTGTAGCCTCAACTAAGCCAACACAGCTTATCTCTAGAGGTTTCCTAAATCTTGAGTGAGATCCACAGAGATAAACAAGCTGCGGCTGAGACAGATTACACACTGAAGATGAATCTCCTGGAAAGACAAGGGATGATTCAGAGGCCAGGCCTCAGACTGGAGATGCAGCCTGGATGGAGAAGTCAACGTGGTCCTGGTATTAGGCACAGGCTTCTTCCATTTGGAGGGCTGTTTGGGGCGAGCTGATGGCCTGGCCCAGGACATCCTTTGCTAGAGGAAGTGAAGTTTTTACAGCTGGGGGTGTTTGGTGGATTCAGAAGAACAACCATGGCTGATTGACTGCACACCTCCTCTTCGCTAGGGCAGGAAAGCTCTGCTGACTGAGAGTCAGTCCTGGAGATGCTAGAACAGTTCCCTATTTTTCTCTGGAATGAAGTTCATGACCAGGGATGCCAGCCTCTGCCAAGATGCTCAGCTTTGATGCATGTTCTGTCCATCCCTGCCTCCCCTTTTTCTTGTTCCATCTTCCCCACCTATTCTATCCTTTCTCCTTTCTCTGAATTTCACGGTGTAACTTTCTCTCAGAAGTCTCCCTCAAGGACTACTTACATTCTTAAAATGTTGAGTAAGAAGTTTCCACAAAAAAACCAACATATTCTTTACTTCCAACTTGAAGTGGCTTCAAAGAACACTAGGTAAATTGTGTTTTCTGAGACTAAGGTAATGTTGCTTTTAATTTATACGACTTAGTTGGAGTTTTTGTTAATGTAGTACATGCAGCTAGGGAAATAAGTGAGATTATTTAACCTGTCAGTAATGCATCTTTAAGTAATAAACCTATGAGTACAGAAAATCAGAATTCTCATCATTCTTTCTTGGGACTTAACCCTTCCACCTACCTACCCCCCCTCCAAAAAAAGAAAAAAAATGAAACAAAAGAGAAAGAAAAACAAAGGTCACCAGTACCACACCCTAACTACATGACCTGAGTACTTCAGTCCCTGAAAAGACTCCTCCCGGTTGCTAGGACAAAGCATCAGCATGAAATCTTGTGCCTGAGCATCACCTGCACCCGTCAACACCCCCACAGAAAGCATAGTCTCCATGGATGAATCACATGGGAGTCACCTTGTGTGTTGAAGTTATCATGTGCTAAAGTACTGACCAGTGACTCAGCGTGATGGGATGGCCATTGACCTTCCTTGGGAATGTGAATGTAACATCACTTCCTTTGAGTCTCCACGGATCTGTTCCACCAGGGCTGCCTTGTATCTTAGGATCCGTGTTTCAAATTTCAAAACATGTATCATGTTGGATATGGTGGTACACACTTGTAATGCCAGTTCAGTAGGTAGAGGTGAAAATACTTTGACTTCAAGAGCAGCCTGGACTCTATAACAAGTTCAAGACCAGTCTAGAGCATACAGTGAGACCCGATCTCACCTCTACAAGCAAACAAAATAGAAACTTACCAGTGAGCCAATTCTGTAAGAAAGGGGCTCACTCCTACCACTGCTAAAGTTTTCTCTTTGTTCAGTTTTGTTTTGATTTGCATGTTTGTGAGGGCATGCCCCTGCCACCATACATGTGTAAAGGTCAGAGGACAACCTTAGGTGTTGGGTTCTTACCTTCCATCCTGTCTGAGACAGGGTCTCTTGCAGTTTCCCACTGTGCAGCTGTATCTATGCTATGCAGCCAACACTTTATCTACTGAGCCATCCCCAAAGCCAAGAGAATGTTGGTCTTCTCTTCCCTATCGGTTCAGCTCCCTATCGTCCTGTGGCCTACTTTATTCCAATTATCTATACATCAATCAGGAGAGGTTTTTTAAAAATAATATAATGGATACATATGAACTAAATCCTGCAAATTATTTCTACATTTTGTGTGAATGTGGGCATCTCTGGATAGAGATCTCAGAGTAGAGAGTCATTCATAATTTTGGTTACTAGTAATGCATTATCTCATTGACATCTCTACCCTACCTTGCTTATGCCTTTTTCTTTTTCCTTCTTCCATCCCCTTATCTCCACTCTATTCTATTCCTTAGTAATATCATCTTTGGTTATTTAATCTGCCCTTAAAAATCAAGAGTTGCCACATGATGCTTTTCATTTCTTGGGTGGTAGCTAAGGTCCCTGTCCCTCTTACCTTATGTCTACCCGACTTTATGCTGTTGAGAATTATCCTTTCATAGTGAGGTTGAACGTGATATGGGACTGCATAGCTGGAGGCTGCTGCGTTTTTCCTTTCGTTCCCTTGGTACTATGTAGCCAAGTGTCTTAGCCTGTATGGCGAGCATACTATAGCACTATCATTCCAGAAAGGCCATGCCAGTTTAGAAGCTCACCAGCCAAGCTTAAGGATGCTCATCTCCCACATTTTTGTCAACACTGTATGAGTGCGGTTTATAAATTTGACCCATCTTTATGATTTTGCATTGATTTGCATTTCTTTGGTTATTGGCAGGTTGCTCATCAGTCATTTGGTTTTACCTGCTTCCGCCTCTCTTTTTACAGATTGTCTGTTTATGTCTTCTGTTCATTTTTACACTGTCTCTTGGCTTGTTTACTGGAGCACCTTATATATGCTATTCTGTTCCTATTTAAATCTTTGATGTTATTTTCTTCTGGAATTCCCTATCTGTTCATTTTGTCTGTCCTATCCATCTATAACAGAAATCACTATTATTTTACTTAAATCTTTTAGCTTTCTGGTAAAAAAAATATAATTTTGGATTTGCCTTGAGCTAGGAGCTCACAGTAGAAGATATAAAAATAGAACCCTTAGGCCAAGACCTTAGAGATCTCTAGCCTGATCTCTGAAACAGAAACAGGACAGAATGCATTCCTTAAGAACTTGTAGGGGAGGCCTCGTGATGGGGCTCAGCAGCCTCTACAGGATCGTCGTCATTCATGGGCATGGTGTCAACTCTTCTGAATACCTTTTTAAAGAGTCATTGTTGAAAGAAGATCATTTCAAATGCTTTAATAAGTGCATATCATAAGTAATTGAATCTTCACTCACTGATAAACTCTTTTGTGTGTGGGAGGGGTGCAAAACTGGGTTTGAACATGGAACCTTACATGTATGAAACAGGTACTATACCCCACTGGGCTATGTTCCAGCTTTTTTATTTTATTTTATTTTATTTTATTTTTTATTTATTTATTTTTTTTAGATAGAGCTCTCACTGTAGCTGAGACTGACTTGTGGTTCTTCTGCCTCAGCCTTCTGAGTAGCTAGGAATTACTGGTGTATACCACCATGCCTATAACTTATGAAGGGGTAAATGTCTTGTTAATATAACAATAGTAGTGACTGTATATCGTCATTGCAGCATACCTTTACTGAGCTCTTGCTGTGTTGCTCTAACAGAACTTTAGACTTACTTATAAATAACTGTCTTTTTCAGTTTGCGTCCCAGCTTGATGAAGCAAGCTGACAGAAGTTATGCTTTGAGGTTACCAAGCCCTGTTTCCACATACCTCATCCTAAGAACACAGAGCATTGCTCTGTCAGCCCCCTAGAGTTGCCTGGGTCATATATGTGGCTAGTTAACCAATTATATAAGAGTAGAGTCAACTGATCTTTTAGGTTGGGTTGGTACTGAATCTTTCTATTGGCAGCACTGATTCAGTTGTTGCACTGCTGAAGACAGCCCCAGACAGTCATTTTTGCATCTGACTTTGCATGAACTTGTATTGCACTGAGAAACCAATGTGAGGAGGTGGAGAGATCAACCATCAGCATTGCCTAACGTAGCCTAAGGAAGTCCTATTTTAACCCTGATTTACATACAAAGAAGGCACAGAGATTACTTGCCATAACTCCCTCCATTGAAAGCCCTTCATTTTAGATTCAGCCTGACTCTTCCCATAGAGGGGGAAATGTATTCTTAAATTTAAACTGAGTTAGGTCTCATGCCCTTTATAGACCATGGCCGTGAGCAACTATTGTCCGGTATGTATGGCGCATGCTCTCTACAGCAGCCATTCTTGCTTGGGGTCCATATGTGAACCATGCAAACATCTCAGTCCAGTTGTTGCCAGTTGTAACTGAGGAGGTACATCATACCCTCGGGAAGTTGGGATGAAGCTTATGAGAATCAGCAGGAAGTAAAAAGGCAAGAGACTCTTAACAGGGAGATGACATCTTCAGCGTTATGGGCTAATCCTCTTACAGGGAGACACGGGCAGTTCCAGGCTGAGACCTTTTGGTAATGGAGGATAGCCATATCTTTTCTGAGCCTCAAGTCTTCTGAGTTCTTGAGATTGATGAGAGTGAGTGTGACCCTGATTCATGTGGTGAGTTCCCTGAACCCCTACCCAGCTATGCCTCTTGCATAGCCATGTGCCCTTTGGCATAGTTTCCAGTCCTGAGGAAGGGGCATCTTTTGGTTGTCTTACTTTCAGAGGTGCCATTAAACACACACACACACACACACACACACACACCCACCAGTGGCCGTGCTAGTTTTTTTTTTTTATTCCACTCTTACCTAACTGCAAACCCTGTGTAACTCACCATTGTTCTTTATTCTTATATTGCTGTTTGTCTCCACTCTTGCAACATGCCCTGACACTATTTACAGCTGTTACCACAACCACCCCCTGCTGTGACTGCTACTACCACTAGGAAGGAGGGAGGAAGAGCAGCAGCTGACGTGCCTTGAGTGCTTACATGTGCCAAGCCCTGGGTTCAGTGATTTGCGTGTGTGACTTCATTTCAGCTTCATGTTGTGCGTGGGAAGTAGGCGCTATGACTTCTTGCTGGATGGCAGACCAGAAATTGAAGCATCTTTCAGACTCTCGATCTGAGCACTTAACACTGTACCAGTGTCTTCCCTGAATACTTAAGAATGACATGACTGCGAAATTAAAACTGTTTCACTATTAACAGCTCAAATAAAACCTGAACAACAAAAACGCTTAAAACAGCGTACTTGAACAAGGACTCCCATTAATGTCATACCTTGTCATGACAGCTACCCTTGAAGTTTTGTTCATGAAGATCCTCGAAAAGAAAAAGTATAAAAGGAAGTGTGTAAAAAATGGAGATTTTTGTGAAATTTCTAGTTACTTCCAGGGGATTTTAAGTTTGGTGGCATAGGCTGTGAGCCCAGTCAAATTGAACTCCTATTTCTTTAACACAAGTATGTCTTGTCTACTGCTAACTACTGCTACACATCTCTACTTTGGGATGCTGTTCTCTGCTCAGCTTGTTGCATTTCTTCACAATGGAACTGGGAGAGGGGATGTGTTTTCTGAGGGTAGATCATCAATCTGTCGAGAAATCTGAGGAGGAGTGTGCAAAGAGCCCCGTGTGCATCCCTGTGTGCATGCATGTATTCATGGGATTTGACAAACCTTCCCAAATGAACAGAAGCCCCCAAGACTGACCAGTGGAGACCAGTATACACAGCTACTGCCTAATGATCTGATCACAGGCTGCATGGCTCTTTGTCCTGGAGAACTCTTGGCATCTCTCTTCTGGAAACTGAAGGCTGGAGCAGGTGTTTCTGGCTCTGCCTGCCCTCACAGGTGCTTGTTCTCTGCCTCTTCATCTCGTCCTGGCTCAGCTGCCCAGAATGTACTGTGTCGCCAATTAGGTCCAAGTGGCCTTAAAAATATTTCACAATAGTGATATACTTGGCCAGCTCAATTGTCCGCAGTTGCTGTCACTGTCTACAACTGCAGTTTAGAGATCCATTAGTGGCTAAAGTCTGGTGGGGTGGGTGTTTGTTTCCATAGCAGGAAGTCAACAGTCAGCATTGCTCCTGGTCTCCTCATCTCTCCTTCCAGTTGGGGTGGAGCCGGGCGATGATTGCCGTGTTTATCTCTGAGGTAATGTTTTCTGGAGTTGCAGTGTTGGGTGGAGAAGGGTCTGGTTACCAGTAGGCAATCTGCTAGGGTTGCTGGCCTACAAGCTGAAGGTGGGGACTCTGCCAATACTAGGAACTTTGGACTTCAGCCTAGTCTTTAGATTCTCTCTAGAAGGTGCAGCCCGGGGACAAAGAGTTACCTTGAAAGAGGATAGTAATGATTTTTAAATTTTGAGGTTGTTTTGTTTTGTTTGTTTTTTGAGACAAGGTTTTTCTGTGTAGCCTTCCCTGTCCTGGACCTCACTCTGTAGACAAAGCTGGCCTCAAACTGAGAGGTTCACCTGCATCTCCCTCCTGAGTGCTTGGATTAAAGGTGTGTGTCACCACTGCCTGGCTGATTTTTAAGTTTGGAGACACTGAATTAGCAGCATGACCAGCTGAGAGAGAAGGCTGGCCAGGCGAGCAGACAGTGAAGCAAATGCTGGAACATGCTGCTGTCTTGTGGCTCATTCCTTGGCCCCTATGTCTTCACCGAGCAGCTTTTTGGACACCTGGTCAGGTAATAGTTAGTGCCCTTGGTTCCCCGGGCTCTCCTGAAGACTCGTTTTCCTAGACAGCTGGCCAGCTGGTAGGGTTTCTTGACACCTGGAGGTAGTGGTTCTATAATCCAGGTATGTAATCCACCCTCGGGTCTGAAATCATTTTACCTGCAATGGAGATTATAGTATGTGTTTCCCTATCATTTTTGAAATAAAATTACTTAGTAAAATAATTTCAAACTTTAAAGCCGTGTGTGTGTGTATGTATATATGTGCATTGTGCTTAGATATGGAGAGGAATCTTAAAGACTGCAGACACCTGTGTATAATTGAACCCTCACTGTAGCATCTAAAAGAGGAACTCCATACTTTCCTCACATTCCTTCCTGAAATTGGTGACCCCTGGGCTCACAGGCACTGTGGCTTTCCACAAGTCCTGCCAGCTCTTCAGTATTTAACTTGGTGAACAAGAACAGCATGCAAGGGCTTCCACGGGAGGAGTGACCTCCCTAGGTCTTCTTACTGCCTTCCCATCTTTTATTAATTAGATGTATAATATCTATTATGTGTCATATTAGAGCCCAGGCCTGTAGCTAACTGCAAAGATATAAAAACATGTTTCTGTCCTTGTTTATAGTCTGTGGAGGGAGAATAATATAGTGTTGTAAATGCCAGCAATTGAAAGTACTGTGTTTAACTTAGAAACTCAGCACATTCAAAGAATAGGAAAGAATACTGGTAACTTTTTGGTATGCTAAGGTTGGGGTTTCTCACCAAGGTATGATGATAGTTGAGCTAGGTATTAAAGAAGACCTTAGAAATTACCTTTTTAATACTGTGCTTACAGAAACATTCATTGTCAAATTATATTCTAGTGTCTGTAGTGCTAACCTTTGCTTTGGCTTTAAAAAAGAAAACCTTAATTCATTTGAGAGTTTTGTATGTTTTATTATATCTCCCCATCTCTTTCCCACCTCTTCAAAATTCCACATCATTCCCTATCTCTTCAACTTTATGTCTTTTTTTTTTTCTTTTTAAACCCTTCAAGATCAGTTTGTGCTGCTCAAATATTCTCAGATTAATGGTCTTCCCCCGGGATGATTGACTGAAGCAGGGTCTACACTCTTAGGGAAAACTGTCTTTTTCCCAGCACTTAACAATTGGCAGTGGCTCTTCATCTAGGGGTCCCCTTCCCATGATGGAATTCGGTCTGACTTGGGCTGGCACAGGTTCCGTGCATGCTGTTGTAACCACTGTGAGTTAGTAAGTACAGCTGCCTGGTCGCGCCTAGAAGACAATGTTTCTTTGTCTTCCACCTCTGGCTCTTACTTTCTGCTCCCTCTTCCATCCCTGAGCCTTAAGAGGGAGGGTGAGGGATATATCTTCTCATTGGGATTGAGCATTCAGAAGTCTCTTACTCTCTGCATCTGGGCCATTAATGGGTCTCTGTGTTAGTCACCATCTACTGCAAATAGCAGCTTCTCAGATGAGGACTGAGAGATGCTTTGCTCTATGGCCATGGCGATAAGTCATTAGAAATTGGTTTAATATTTTGTTTCTTTAGCAGTATAACAGTATGTCATCAAGTTTGCAGCTACGGTTGGAATAGAGAGGAGGGGGTGGATCTGGGAGGAGTTGGGGATGTGGGAGCGAATTGGTCAAAATATGCTGTATGAACTTCTCAAAGAATTAATAAGGTACTTTAAAATTAATTAGCAATTAGTGAAGAAGATTTTAGGGCCTGCCAAGTGGCAATAGTGCTGGCAGGAGATAGGAAACTCAAGAAAAGAGAAAGATGCCAAAAGCATTATTTTCTGTTTTGCCTTTGAGAAAGAGACATAAAATGCAGGAGGAAAGAAAAAGAAAAGCAGTTAAGCTCCTCCTCCCAGTTAACACCTAGAAGCTCCTGGATTAGGTGCTCCATCAGGCAGAAGTACACCATCAAGACTTACATACATCAGGGGTGCTTCCTCAGTGTGGTATATTAAAATAATCACGTTCATTATGAACAACAACAAAATTAAGCATTTGAAACCAAAGGGAGATGGATCCCTACCAGCCACTTTAAATGGGTGCAGCAGCTAATACCTGTCTGTAATCCCGCACTAGGAGGCAGAGGCAGGCAGGCAGCTGCAGCTTGCTGGCTAGCAGCTAGCCCAGCCAAAACAGTGAGCGCCAGCTGCAGAGACTCTGTCTCAAAAGAAATAAGGTGGACAGCAACTGATGAAGACTCCTCATGTCAACCTCATGCATGTGCACCCACACACATGGTCATTCACCCATGCAAACATGTACACATACCTATGTCACACCTACCTACAAAAAAGAAAATTTGAGAGGCCGGAGAGGTGGCTTGGCAGTTAAGAACACTTGCTGCTCTTCAAGAGAACACTAGTTTGGTTCCCAGCATCATAGCTCACAACTGCCTGTAACTCCAGCTCTAGGGAAACTGATGGCTCCTTATAGCCTCTGAGAGTCTCTGAACACGCATGCCACAAGTACTCTCAAGCACACACACACACATACACACACACACTCAAGTAAAACCAGAAACAAATCTTTTTAAAATTTGATGCTGGGCTACTAGTTACTTAACTCTCAGTTGTTTAGGCAAATGACAATGGTAAAGACAGTTCAAGTATTTTAAATATGATTTCAAAATGCAGCCTATTATTATTTGTTTCCCCAACTCGTACATATACATTTTTGGATCTATATTAAGAGTATTGTCTGAGCAAATAATAGACACAATCTTTATAGAGAAGACACTAAATTTCATCCTGATTTTATGTTGGTCACCAAAAAAGATAGCCATTAAGTAGTTTTTGAAAACTACAGGAGCTCATCTGTGCTTGCATTTAGTGGAGACTTAAAAAAAAATTCAGGTAAAGAAGTTTTCAGGTATATAGAAAACACAGTGCAAGTAATCCCAGAATTTTTCCTGTTTAAGCAGATTTGGTCACATTTACCCATTGACCTTTTCTTCCTCCTTCCGTTTCCTTTCCTTTGGAGAAGGGCTTGTAGCATATTAAAGCCAGTCACAAGCATTGCTATTTCACTTTAAACATTTTCATATGTATCTTTTAGAGAGGGGGGAAGGGAGAGAGGGAGAGGGAGAGGGAGAGGGAGAGGGAGAGAGAGAGAGAGAATAGCTTGGACTGCAGAGTGACAGTCGCCCACACACCTCAATCTCACATGTGACGATTATGTATACTCCTTTAATGCCACTTAAATATTGTCCACTAGATTCTTCCCTTTCTTTTTATGGTTGGTTTGTTAAAACTAGCATTTAGTCTGTAGCGTTTGGTTATTTTTCCCATAGGTCTTTTAATAAAAAAATTATCTTATTTTTTTCCTATAAAATTGCTGTTCTTGTAGAATGTCCCTTGTCCTGGAGGTATCTGTGTAGTATTGAACTTATTTATGCCTCTGTCTTCTGGCATTTCTTTGAAAGTAACATAGCTTGAGGGCTTTTTAAGCTTTTTATTAACATCTAACTGTACTGAATAATGGGTTTCATTGTGCCATTTTCTGATGCTTTCACACACTTCATTGCCCTTTCTTGGTCCTGCTCCTGCTAATTTCCCTCCTTTCTCATCTTCTTTCTATTTTACTGCCGTGTGTGTGTGTGTGTGTGTGTGTGTGTGTGTGTGTGTGTGTGTGTCGCGCGCGCACACGCACATGTGTTCGTTCCTGGGTTTGAATGTGTGTACCCATGTGAGGGAATGTGTGTTCCAGTCTATGTGTGCACGTGTGTCCCCGTGTGTGCATGTGTGTGTCTCAGTGAGGTTCATTAGGATAGCTTATATGAGCGTGGGACAGGACTCATTTTCAAGAGCTTGGGCACCTTACCAGTGACTACACCACTGAAGATGTTCCTCCCTCCTCCATCATCAAGCCTATAAATCCGGGTGGGGGGCCTGCTGAACAAACACCCACAGTGTTGACTAACCCAGTCTTGCGCAGGTAATCACAGCTCCTGTGTAACCTGGGTTGTTTTTTTTTTTAAATCATTTCAGCTCTGTCTTTCAAAAAGAATCAAAACCTATACCATTTCAGTCGTGATTTCTTTTGTGTATTTGTTCAGCAAATATTTGTGTGCCTCCTCTGTTCAGGCACTGTTCTATATTATAACTATAAAGCTATATTAGTTATTTTCAGAGGCTCTCAGCTAGGTTTTCCACTTGTTCTGTAAAAGTGGCTGTTTCTTTTTTAATATAAACTTTTTAGTTAATGCATAGCATATTCCCATGGTCCACGCTAAAAAATTCTATCTTTAGAAAATACCAAAATGGAGTCTTCTGGTTTTGTTTTTTTAATTAATTTTTACTATTGCTGTGAGTGCCTGCACTCATGTTGTGTTTGTATAGGTGCACATGCCATGGTGTGTGGGGTGAGGGGCAGAAGATAGCTTTGTGAAGTTAGTTCTCTCCTACTTTTGCACAAGTTCTGGGGCAGAGCTTAGCTATCAGGCTTACGTGGTATCCACCGAGGGATTGCTCCAACCCCGAATAATTATATTTTTAATTTCATCCTTTGGAGATGTCTGTCTGTATTTGCATGAGAACATGTATCTGTTCTAAAAGCACAAGTACTTGAAACATTATTTCTTTTCCTTGCTGGTTTTTGTTTGTTTTGCTTTGTTCTGTAATGATCAAAGCTGGCCTTTCTCTCATAGGCATTTCCTCTTTTTCCTTTCTCTGTTTGCCTTTTTCAACTTTGTAGTGTTTCTGGTTCCCCTAATTGTATTTTAGACTGACTTCTCTTTCATTTGTTTTATGTCTCAAGATGCCTGTTTAAGTTAAAAGTTTCTGTTGCTGTGAGAGAACAATGTGACCAAAAGCACCTTGGGGAGGAAAAGGTTTCCGTCCATCTCACACTTTCAGGGCACAGTTTATCACCGAGGGGACTCCAGGCAGGAGCTGATGCAGAGGCCGTGGGTTATGCTGTTTACTGGCTTGCTCAGCCTGCTTTTACAGCACCCACCACCAGCAGCCCAGAGATGGTCCCACCCCACAGCTGACTGTGCCCTCCCACATCTATCACTAAGCAAGAAAATACCCTGCAGCCTTGCTTGCAGCCCACTCTTATGGAAGCATTTTCTCAGTTGCTGTCCCTCTTCTCAGTGCTCTAGCATGTGTCAAGTTGATATAAAACTAGCTATCACAGCGCCTTAGGACAGTGCTTTAGTCTTCTACTCCTAGGCCAAAAATGTCCACAATAATGGTTGAAAGACACTTGCCCACAGTAGTCACAGTCACCAGTGTGGCAGTAGCAGTAGTAGATGCTAGTGACACTAACCACTGAAAAGCTTGGGTGGTGACAGAGTTCCATATAGGTTCTCTGAATTTCCTAGTTCTCTTTTAACTTCTTTCTAATACAACTTTATTTCTATTTAATTGCTCCTTTGAGAATTTCTGTCACTTTCTCAATGAAAATTTACATTTCTACCACTGTATTGGTTTTTCATATGTTTTTCTGGGTTAGCCCCAGAATCTACCCTCATTTACAACATGATTTCTAAGAGCAAGTGCTTCCCCAAAGTCCTCCCACGCAGGCTTTCTCGAGGTACCCACTCTATGGGTAAACTGGACACTCCCTGTACTGAGTGTTCCAACCTTAGAGAGCCGTGGTCCTTTCAGGTGTGCCAGAGCCAAATTAGCCTGAAAGTGCTAATTGAGAAGGGAGCATCTAATTAGAGTTGCCATGCCAACTTTGTTTTTCTACAGTGTAACAGACTTATTGATCTGAAGTTCAGGTTGACGGAACATGTGCGGTGTGAGTGACAGAGGCTATCATCCAATAGCTTAGAGTTGGGGCCCCACTTCCTCATAGCTCCTTTACTAACTTGTAAGCCTCAAGATTTATTAAGCACTTGTTCTGTGGAGAGCCTAGATACCTCCATGAATGACCAGAGTAAGAAACGCTAAACTCTCTCATAAACAGAATAACATTCAAATTTCTTACCTTTATCTTTCTAAACTGGACTCTGCCTGTGTGTTTGACTCCCCCCCCCCCACTTCACTTCATACTCACCATGGGGGGCCACAGTGTGCCTCTAACACTCTGTTGCTACCTCAGGGCATTTCCTGTTCCTTCACTTCCTGTTCCCTCTGCCAGAAAACCTTTCCCCTGTTATTTACTGACCCCACTTTTATCAATGGTGTCAATTTAAAGGCACTTCCTCAGAGCTCTTTTCTTGATTGTCTTAAAGGTAGCTTCTACCATCTTGGACTTGCATAAGCCAAGTCTGACACTGTGGTAAATTAGTTTTGTAGTTTTATTGCTGTTTTATCTCAGATTAGAATATGAGAGCGAAAACCCGACTTGTTCCCTACCAGATCTGCTCATACCTGTTGACTGACTGGATGAATGAGAGGGATCGCAGTTTATGGTAATCAAGAAAGGCTTCATGGCCAAGCATTGTGAAATAGACATGACTGAGATCCTTGGCTGCTCAAGAGACTCAAGTAGGAGGAGTTCAAGTTCAAAGTCTGCCTGGACTACAGAATGAGTTCAAGCCAGCCACAACAACTTAAGACCCTGTCTCAAAATATGAAGTAAAGGGGCCTGGAGATACAACTTACTGGTTATGTTCTTGTCCAAAATGCACACAACTCAAGATTCCCAGTGCCACAAAGGAGAAAGGAGGGAAAGAAGAAGATGAAGGCTTCATGACTTGGCACCTATTTAAGTATTTTTGATAAGGTGTAATTTTATGTGTGTATGCATGTGTATATGCGTGTATTTCTATATATGTAAAAAATATTTAAATATATATCATATTGGCCACCGGCATTTTATATGTGAAGGAAGATTGATGTTAATAGATGATAGCAGTCAATATCATTAGTTGAGCAAGGGCATTTTAGAGAATCCACCTGAACTGTAGGGATGGTGCTAGTAGGAAAGTGAGCGTGGAGGGTACTGAATAGCTGGATTCAGAATGTAAAGGTAATAAAAAAAAAATAAGGTTTTTTATTAGGTGTCTTTTTTTGAGACAGGGTCTTGTGTAGCTCAAACTAACCTTGAACCTATGATCCGCCTGAGTCAGCCTTCTGAGTACTAATATTAAGCACCATCATATCTGGCTATCTAGAAGCTGTTCTAATTAAATAAAATAAACAGTTTGATGTCTAGTTCCTTGAGTTCTTTGTATATTTTGGAGATCAGACCTCTGTCTGACGTGGGGTTGGTGAAGATCTTTTCCCATTCTGTAGGCTGTCGTTTTGTCTTGTTAACTGTGTCCTTTGCCTTACAGAAGCTTCTCAGTTTCAGGAGGTCCCATTTATTAATTGTTTCTCTGTGTCTTTGCTACTGGGGTTATATTTAGGAAGTGGTCTCCTGTGCCAATGTGTTCAAGTGTACTTCCCATTTTCTCTTCTATGAGGTTGTATGTAGTTGGATTTATGTTGAGGTCTTTGATCCATTTGGACTTTCTCCATTTATTTATTTGCTGGCATATACATTAGTTTTAGAAAAATACACTAATTCTTTTTTATTTGGTACACGAGCTGTTTCCATCATTACTTATTTTGTTACTTAACCTCAGCTTATCGTGCTTTCTCCCAAAAATTGTGTTTGGGGTGCTGCATTAAATTTTAATGGCTGCTGTTTGGGTGGTGGTGGAGCACACCTTTAATCCCAGCACTCAGGAAGCAGAGGCAGGTGGATCTCTTGAGTTCAAGACCAGCCTGGTCTACAGAATGAGTTTCAGGACAGCCAGGGATACATAAAGAAACCCTGTCTCAAAAAGCAAACAATAAAAAAAAATGTTTGTTAGAGGCTGTTCTAACAAGTTACCAACATCTATCAGTTTAAAATAGCCCAGGTTTATTGTCTTAGAGTCCTAAAGTTCAAGGCCTAGTTGAGTCTTTAGCAGTTAATCACAAGGGGTTGTATGACGTCCTGGAGATTGGGGTAGAAAATATTTCTCCTGGCTCATTCAGGCTGCTGAGAGAATTTAGGCTCTCTGTTAGATGACTGATATCAATGTCCATAACTAGAAGTCATTGGGTTTCTAGCGCTTTCCCCTTCCCTAGCACAGAGCTCTCTTCTTCCGTCAGGGTCGGGAGTTGTTGGTACAGTTCCGTACACACTTCAGAGCTTTCGTAACCCCTCACATCTCCTCTCCCGCTCCCCTGCATTCTCCTTTCCTTTAAAGATTCCCACGATTGAACTGTGCTGACCACATACTAGCTCAGGTGGGGCTCTTCCTCTTCCTCAAGACAGCAGAGCCTCTCAAATCTCAGCCCAATGAAACGTTAGAGGGGAGACATAATTTATTGAAAAAGGAGAAGTACATAGACTTAGTATTTCTACAGTAATTCTGTTAAATGAGTTTGGTGTATTTCTAATTAATTTTTTGTTCCTCTAATTTATCCACAACAATCTATGCTATATTAGACATGATCCTGCCATTTGCTGTGTTCCCTTATAACATGTGCTGGTCATTTTTCTAAGCTGGAGTCTGTGGGTCACTCTCATCCATTCTGTCTGGTGGCTACACAGCCCCCCAGGGGAAGATCACTGTGGTATGTTTAGCTCCTCAGTCCGCCCATCTGCAGTGGTGTTTACATGCCTCCTCTTGTGGCTTGTCATTTAGTCTCCCACATTTAGCTTCATTCCTGCCTTCCTGTGAGGCTAATGTCATTCAGATACACGATGCCCAATAGGTTTGTTATAGGTTGAATCTGCTCAAGCAGTGAACACACCTACAACTTAATAGTTTGAGGGCATGCTATGAGTGAACTTGATGTTGTTCTTGCCCCAGTGAAATGAGGAAGCATCTAGAATGTGAATTGCCCTGAGTTAGTAGTGGCCTGTGCTGACACACACTCTGTCTGGGTGGGAAATGGAGGTGCTGAGATGAGCCTTCACTCTTCCCTGGTTGGCCGAAACCTCTGTGGAATACTAGGAATTATCTGATACTTAGAGCTGTAGGGTAGCCCAGAAGTTATGGGTGATCCCTGCCTCCCCCTCCATGACTATATGTGTCTGCACTGAGTTCTGTGGGAGTGTGCTTCTAGAGAATACCAGGAGTGCTGAGAGTGTGTTGAACTGAAGAGGTCCATTCTGTGTGTCCTTCCATGGAGTCAAGGTGATATCACTTCATGTCCGTTGATACCACTGATGCAGTCCTTATGCATTTCTCTCATATAGAAACAGGAGTACTCGCAATCATGTCATTCCCTTCTGTGCTATAAAAGTGCTCCATTAGTGAAGTTTGACTGTTTTGGTTTTGAATGCTTAAAAAAACAATAGTATTCAAAATTTTCAAACAATCAAGAAAGCCATTTTGAAAAAAAGTCACTGGACCATCTTCAATAATATTTGGCCAGTGAAAATGGCCTTGGCCTCACCTACAGTTACCAGAATCTATTCCCTTTCTGACTCTGTAAGAAAAAGAAGGGAAGCGGGAGGGAGAGTGTATTCTTCTGAGCGGCAGGTCCTCAAGCCCTGTTCCCCTGGGCAGTAGACTGCCCTGTGGCTCCACCTCAGTCATGTCCTGTAGCCTTGCCTGGAAATGGTTAGGCCACCATTACTGTCATGGCTGTTAACTACCTATTTCAGAAATTTTAATTAAATAGTGTTTAGGATGATTTTTAATTAAAGATAATAAATAAGTCCTGCTTTTCAAAGCAGCTCTCCAGTTTTGCACGGGTGGCTGTTAACAGTGCACATCCCCACTATTCCATTATAAGTGGGCTATCTAATGAGGTAAGACACCGAGTAATGGGAACCCATGGAATACATTTTGGGGGAGTAAAATACTGACTACAGTTAGCGTCCTTAGTCCATCACCACTCCAAATTCCTACCTGTTCCTTTCCATCATCTTTTCTCCTCAACTTCCTCTCTGCAGCCTGCTCCCAAAAGGTCTCCTGCTTGCCATTAGCTTTGGGAAGACGGTGGGGAAGTGGGTGTGTGATCCCATCCGTTATCTGTGTCTAACTTGGGCAGTAGACTCAACCTATAGGCATTTGGTGGTTACCAGCTACCGTCAGGTCTTCAGAAGCAAGCACCTACCTGCAGTCCTAGCAGTGTGCTCCATCCTCCTTCCCTTCATCAGTCAACTCTTTGACATGATCATGGTCTGTCCTCCTAGAAAGCTTCCGGGAGTTGTGGGGACGGTGACTAAGGGCCTTGACGCAGGGGAGGGAAGGTAGTGGGCAAATAGAATTACATGGGCGATTGGCTCTTGAAGGTGGATCTGAACATCTGGAAGGCTGCACATCCCCAGATTGGGAGAACACCAGTTACATGTTAGCCGGAAAGGCTAAATAGACATCTTCATCTTCTGTGTTCTTGACAGTGATCCTCGCGCCAGGGCGGCCCATTGCACAGTTGGTCCATTGGGTCTGCAGCAGAACCAGCTACAGGATTTGGTTATTTTCAAAAGACACATGTCTCTTCCAGCTCCAAGAGAGTCTCTGAAAGGCATTCACATTGCCTACATGTGGTATGAAGGAGCAGAAGAAAGGGGAGATCCACTGCTTGGTACCACAGACAGCTTACACATTCTACAGATGATGTTCGAGAACAGACCAGTTCCAACATTAGCCAAAATGGCATGCAAGCCAAACCAAAACAACAACAAAAATACCGACATTCATTTTATGAACCGCTTAATTGCCCATGTTAGTCACAAAGATAAAATCACTACAAGTGCTCCGCCTCTAAGTGCTGTTTTCCATGATGATGCGCACGAGCCAGCTGTCATTAAACATCAGCCATAGCACTATATCCTAAAGACATTGAATGTGACTTCTAAACATTCTGCTTGGGCTCGAGGCGTCTTATTTTAGTTCCTGAATGGTTTAGTTGTTGGACACATGTTTTTAATTAACTAGCAAGCAGTCAGTTGATACAGGCCCGTTTGTGATAACTACAGATATTGTAAGGATCATGGAACCAGACCTGCCTGCACTGCTGCTCGCAACATAAACGTAGCTGGTCGGGTTTAGTTTGGTTTCCTTACAGAGCCTAGAATGGGACCAGGGCCTCCTGCTCACTCCTCGGTGTCTCCAGCAGTGTCTGAAATGTTTGTAAGCAAATTGCTTCGCTACTTTTCTTTGTCGGATTTAGGACTTCCACTTCTAGAACAGTGTCCCTCTAGGGAAGGACTGGGAGGTCGGTGGTAGATTGTCTGCTTAGGACAAGTGAGAGTTAATTAAAAACATGAACCAATGAGGTCAGTCCCCAGCATCAGTATACATAAATAAGAAACATGCCTAAAGGATGGTCAAGATACTACCTTAGGCCTCTGTGGATAGCCCAGAGGTCACACAATCTTTGAAGGTTTGGCCAGAATGCCATAAAGAAACAAATGCTCCTTTGCTAAGTACAAGACCAGCCTCAAGTTAACAGCAAAACCAACATTTTGTTTCTTCATTTTCCTATTAAGCTCTGGGTTGCTGATTGAAGCAGAATTCCAATGTTTTGACACACCACCACATTGTTAACATGATAGGGAGGATTTGATTATGGGAGAACAATCCCCCCAAATGGTCATTTTGCACACACACACACACACACACACACACACGCACACACACGCACTCACGCACACCCTGTGGCTTCCCTTGCTTCTCAAGGCAGTGTGTGGTTGCATTCCTCCATTTGATGTGGTTCTCCCTCCAGTGCCAAACAAGGCCATGTGGGAAAATGATGACACTGCAGAAAAAGAGGGTGGCGGTGACCTGCTTAGTAACAAGAGAAATAAAACAGATCTTAGGAGTCGAAGCCAAAAATACCTGCTTCTCTGTGCAGGCAGGAGAAAGAAACAGTTCTCTCTGTGATGGGGAAAGGCCAGGCTCTGCCAGCAGCTGGTGCCTTGGAGACCAAGCAAGGGCAAGCCAGGAAAGCCACGGGCTGTAGGTGAGAGGGCAGCTGCTTGAGAAAGGGCATGGGTTCCTCAGCTCGAGGGGGTGGGGCACCCAGGGAAGAGGCACGAGGAGCCGAGGCCGCCTTCCAGCCTAGACACTGAACACCTTTCAACATCTTGTCATTTCAACACTGCAGTGTTGGAGGCGCGGCCTAGAGAAGCGTCACAGTTTAGAAGACGCAAAAGATGTCCACAGAGGAGCAGGTTCCCTTGGTTTACAACTCTACGGCTGGACAGCTTTTCTATTGTGTGGTTTGTGACTACCCAAAGTGACATTTTCGGAGTTTTAAAATTATCTCTTTTTGCACTGTGAAAAGAGCATATATGATTCATCTTAATATTTCTGAGGATCAGTCACCAGCTAACAGCTAGTATTTTGGGTGGGAGGCAAGCTTTTGTAGGCAGCTTTTTCACCTAACATAGAAGTAAAAAACACCAGAATATGTCTCAAACTTCGTTTGGAATCATATAAATAGCTCTCTCTTGCACAGTTGCAATCTAGTGCCATCGTAAGAACTCCCACAGTTCATGAGCTGCCTAGTGTGCTCCTCACCCATGCCCAAAGAAGCTCATGCTGCACCAACACTAACAGTTCCGAGGAGGCCCGACAGGGGGGCCTAGCTTTTGTTGCTGTGAATATTCCCATCCTGGGCCTTTTGCCTGCATCTCTTCTTCAGTGTTTCCGGTTTTGTTTTGTTTTTACCTTTTGTTTTAGCCTCTGTAGAACAATCCTAAATCAAGAGTCCAAAAGCTGTGGCCCACCTGCTAAGAATGACTTTTATGTTTTTCCATGGTTAGAAAAGCATGTAAAGAAGCATGTTTTATAGCTTGTAAAAACTGTATGGAATTCAATTTTCTATAGCTATAAATAAAGCTGCATTGGAACACAGCCATGCACATTCGTTTACATATCTTCTAAAGCAGCAGAAGCAATATTTATTAGCTAACTCTTCACCAAAAATGTTTGCTGACCCCTACACTCTTAAGTCTTCCTTCCCATAATGACCATTTCAGAATGTCTGTTAGTTTTGGTGTTCATTTGGGAAATTCAGCATTAGCTTTCACTATAGCCATCTGATTTCCATACAGGTTGAGTGTTTCTTATCTGAAAGGCTTGGGACCGGAAGTGTGTCGGAATTTTTTCTTAATATTTTAGAATATTTCCTTATGCATAAAGATGGGACCCAAGTCTAACAGGAAATTAATTTAATTTCATTTGTACCTTATTGAACATAGTTTGAAATTAGTCTCATATAATAATCTTAGTGTACCGGTGTGTGTGTACTTACATTATTTGTATAATCTATACATAAGGGGAGGCCAGAAGAGAATGTCTGCCTTAATCTCTTGGAACAGGGTCTCTCACTCTACCCCAGTGGTCCTCCCGTCTCAGCCACCCACAGCGCTTGGGTTACAAGCATATGCAGCCATACCCAGTCTTCATGTCCGAGCTGGGGCTTTGAACTAGGGTTTTCATACTTGCTCAGCAAACTACTCTTACCCCACTGAGCTATGTCCTCAGCCCTGTGCCTGTGTTTTACCTGCAGCTTGTTGGGTGAGGTTGGGCATGGAATCCTCCACCGGGGCATCAGTTGCCACTTAAAAAGCTTCCAGTTTTGCAGCATTTGGGATTTTAGTTTTTCAGATTAAGAATGTTCAACTTATATTACAAATATTTATTGGACACCCAGTACAGTTTGTCATTATTCTTGTTTCTGGGGTTACTCGCATAAACAAAATTCACAAAGTTCTCCATTCTGGAAGAATTCGAAAGTCAATGGCAAATTAGTATAGCAAACAGGGTGCCTTTGGGGGTACAGGCCTTAGGAAGAAGCACAACAGAAAAGGGTACAGCCAGGTTCAGTGAGAAGATGGCATTGGAGTAAGACCTGAGGAGGAGGAGGGAGAAAACCCCAAACTTGACTGGGAAGAGAAGAGTAGGGACAGTCCTAGACAGGCAGTGAGCCCTGTGGGCGGTGGTAGAGAGTTGGTCCCGGCTCACTGAACATGGCCAGTCAGAGAAGAGGCAAGGGGGTGGGAGTGATGGCTGAGGCTTTCCATTGAGGAACTAAGAGGCAAGAGTTGTCATTACTGTAGTGGGATGCATGCAGGAACCGCTGATTGATTAGGCAGGGTTTGCTGTCAATCCGCTGAAATACATTATCTGGATCCTGATTATAATACCAGTCTGATCTAGAGTTATAGATTTGGAAGTTGTCAAAACAAAGGAGAAAGTTAAGTAATAAGGTTGCCTGTGATTCATTCTGGAAGCCCTGAGTTCTTTATCTCTACAATCTCACTCCCTCTGGGACTAAACATAGCTTTTCTTAACCTCATTTTGTTTCTAATTTACCGTACGTAGGCATCTGGATCCGCCATCATTCTTGTTTCCTCTCTAGACACAGTCCTCTACTCTGTAGATAGCCTGCCCGGTCTGAGGAGTTATGTCTTTCTCCGGATGGCCCAAGACACATGGTCTGCCATCTGCAATGGATTCCCTGCTTTTGATCCACAATTTTGTCTTGCTGGTGGGGTTTTTTTGTTGTTGGTTGTTTTTATGTAGATGTATATACTGGGAGTAAGTATATGTAACCATGTACAATCAGATGCCCATGGGGGAATAGAAGAGGGTGTCATAGCCTCTAAAACTGGAGTTACAGGTGGTTGTGAGCTATCCAATGTAGGTTCTGGAAACTGAACCTGGGTTCTCTGCAAGAACAGCCAGTGTTCTTGACTGCCGAGACATCTCAATACCCTTCTCCGCCTTGTTTGTTGTTGGTGGTTGTATTTGTTTTGCTTTGGCTTGGGTTTGGGTTGGGGGGGGGGCAGAGTCTCAGTATGTGGTTTTGGCAGGCCTGAGACTTACTGTGTAATCCAGTCTGACCTAACGCTCATGGCAGTTTCTTTCAGACACTCCTGAAGCTTCTGGGTTGGGAGGTAGATTTGCTCTCCCCACCTCTGCCTGTGCCCCCTGAATGAACATGGTCAGAGTGAAGAACGCCAGCTGCAGCAGGTGTGCACTGGCACTGCCTGAGTGGGCTGGGAAATGACCCCATCTCAGACCCGCCGGACCTAATGCATTGGTTGCCTTCTCTAGGGTGGGGCCTGAGTTTGTGAATCTTTAACAAGCTCCCCAGATTATTCTTAAACGAACAAGGAAACTACCAGTGCAGAGAAACTTTTCGAGCCCAGTTTCGTTTCTAGTTTGGGTAGGTTCTCTCCACCCCCGGCCTCAGCTTTCTCCTCTCTGGTGCTGTTTGAGCACTTAACTACTTTTTGAGGCTGATGTAAGAAATCAAGCAAGAAGCACCGTGGAAACAAACTGTAAAGTGAAGACGCCAGTTCCTGGGCTAATCTCATTTTCTGGTGTCTTTTCATTTGGGTATTCAGGCCAGGCTCCAGCAACCTCTACATTAGTCCTTTGAGCCCAGGTCAGATAATGCGTGTGCATGCCCTAGGAGCCTTCAGCAAACACCACTGAGCCAGAAGCAAGTGGATGCTCTCTCCTCTGGGGCAAAGGTTTGCCTCTTGTTCCCTGCATCTGCTTTTGGATGCCCTTCAAACCTGTTTTTGTGAGGTGAGGAGTTGTTGGGAAAAGATAAATTAGGTTTGAGTAACTACTGAATGTATACAATAAAAATGTTTCAAAGCTAGTTCATAGAAAAAGTCACCTGGCTCCACACAGTACAGGAGCATTAAGCCATCCTGGGGCAGTGCAGATTTGTAAATGTGTAACAAATTGAAAGTAAATTTACTCATACCTGGCCAGTAGTATTTTATTACTTTTCAACATTGTGATTGAATTAACTATAGTTCATAGGCCAGGAGTAGGTGCTGCAGCAAGGGGAAGAACTTTTCCCAACCTTCCCTTATTGTGTCTCTAGTGGCCGAGCATCATCTAAGTCATTTCTACCAAGTCTTCCTAGGATGGCTACCAAGTCTTCCTAGGACGTCTACCAAGCCCATTATTGTTTTGGGGTCTTTCCTTAAAGTGCTTTTTCACATGCTAATAGAATCCTGATGGCGGACATCTGTTAAGATTACTGCCCCTTAAAGGCTTTTGTGAAATGCTTAACCAACTTAAGAAAGCGTGTTACTGAACAAAGCCTTGGTTAGGGCTCGTGTTGCTAGACAGACTGTTTGCAGTTAACGTAGTCCCATCTCTGTGTCCTTTAAATGCAAACATTTCTTGCTTGTGGTCCACTGGCAAGGGTCAGGGCCTCAGATCTGCTGGTCTGATCTGTGTGGCTATCTTAGGTTCTCAAGAGTTTCTTTTTTTTCTGGAATAAGAAAGGCTCTCTTTTTTTGCTTCAGATCTGGCACTTGGTTAATTTTAGTAAGGTTTCCTGGAAAAAGCCTCAAGGGCTTTGTCATCACCGGACACACTCAAGCTACACGTAGAAGCAGAGATTGGGTCTGTGTGTTGGGGAATTTTGAAGTGCCAAATGTGGTAACCGAAAACCTGAGAGTGGAGCAGATTAACACTGGAGTTAGATGTGTCTGCCATCACCACCTTGTGTGCCTTAGAGGGGTCCTGTAGCTTATTCACCTTCCAGCCTTCTCATCTGTAAGATAAAATAGCCCTTTGTGTGTTCATTACTTTTTGGTCCCTGGAGCAAAATCAATTTAAGGAAGAAAAGGTTTTCTTTGGCTTACAGTTTAAAGGCATACAGTCCATCATGGCAAGGAGGGAGCAGGAGGTGCTGGTTACATTGTGTCCACAGTCAGGAGCCTGAGCATGGCTACTTGTGCTTAGATCTTTTTCCTTCCTATCCAGTCCAGGACACTAGCCCATGGAATGCTACTGCCCACATTAGAATTATTCTATTCTAGAGAACCTCTCAGAAATATACCCAGAGATTTGTTTCCATCGTGATTCTAAATTCTGTCCGATTAACAATCAAGTTAGCCATTGTCCCACTCCTGATGTAGAACATGATGCATGTGTGGTCAGTGTTCAGTAAGTGGAGTTAGTCTGCCTTCTGTGCCATAGGGAGTTCATGTGCAGACTAACTCCCTTTGGTTGCTGGTGTGGGAGAATTGTCTGTATTCTGTCAATTATGTTATAAATAAACACTGATTGGCCATGCAGGAAATATAGGCCGGAAAACCAGACAGGAAGTAGAAATGATGTAATGAGAACAGGAGAATTCTGGGAAGGAGGAAGTTGATTCCGACCACTCCTGCCCAGACCACTGAAGCAGCAGGATGTGATCTGCCCCACTGAAAAAAGGTACTGAGCCACATGGCTAACATAGATCAGAAAAATGGGTTAATCAAAATGTGAGAGTTAGCCAGTGAGAGGCTAGAACTTTGTAGACCAGGCAGGCCTCAAACTCATAGACATCCACCTGCCTCTGTCTGTTTCTTATCTATATACTAACAGTAGTATGTGATCAAAACTGTCTGTAATGGTTCTACCCATTGAGTTTATCACCTTGTTTGCCATCTTACCCTTTCTTAGTTTAACATGTCACAGCTAACCTAGTAGGATTAGAATAATCCATATAAATAGCACACACATATCCATACACATATGCATATTTTCTAGATCTGTTGTTAGCCCTTCCTTCACTTTATGGTTTCATTTCAATTTTAAGTCATATCAAGAGTCTCGTGATCCTCAGTTAAGAAAATTAGGGTCTAATACAATATGGAAAGATCCTATTGTGCATGGGAGAAGAAGATAAAAGACAGATCAGAGTGAGTCCTCAAAATTAAAAGTAGGGCTAATCTGAGGAGCCACACTGGGTGGGAGGCTCCCAGTGGCATTGGTGCAGGGCTGTCTACACAAGTCTGTAGTAAAGCTAAACACATTCCATTGCGTACTTGGAATACTGCATTCTATTGCTTGCTTCTCAATTTTAGAGAAACAGATAAAAATGGAAATGTTCTGAGATAATGACGATGATTAGGCACCCAGAAAATGTTCCTCTTTGGAGCAAAGTCTGAAGAAACTTAAACTGTTGAATTCAATTTCTTAGATGTTTATGGAATTATTAAAAGGACAATTAAAAAGATGAAGACATATGCTGTGGGTACTGTCAATTGGCTGTTCTCTGCTTAGGAAAAGTATGCATGAAAAGAACTCCAGTGGCAACCTGTATCATGAGGGGGCCTGGCTTGTTTGTAAGGGGCTGTTCTTCAAGACCGAGACCTGCACTGTAGCCCAGGTTTGCCCAGAACTCACTGCATATCCTCAGCTAACCTCAAACTCATATAGCTTCCCCCACCTCAGCCTTCTAAATCCTGAGATTAAGAGTGCACCACCACCCCCAGTTTAGGGAGTAATCTTTTTTTTCCCTGAGACAAGAGTTTCTCTTTGTAGCCTTGGCTGTTCTTGGACTCTCTTTGTAGACCAGGCAGGCCTCAAACTCACAGACATCCACCTGCCTCTGTCTCCAGAGTGCTGGGATTAAATAAGGAGTAATCTGTAAAGCATTCAGTATTGGGGCCAGGGAGAGGGCTCAGCACTTGCTGCTCTTCAAGAGGACCTGAGTCCTCAGCAGCCACATGGCAGCTCACAGCCATCTGTAACCACGCTTCCAGGCATGCACTTTGTACACAGACAAACATGCAAGCAAAACACCCATAGAAAAGACAGACTCGTCTTTCTATAAAAGATTTCCTAATGAAACGGGACATAGGCTTTGGAACTAGGACGAGATCAAGCATTGTAATGTAGTTGTGCATTGTAATTGATCCTTTTGGATAAGACACTGAAACTTTGAACCTCACTTTTTTCACCTGTGAATGGGTCTAGTTAAGTCTGGTTGTCAGGGTTGTTAATGGAGTTTAGATATTATAAAATGCCCAGCCAAAATAGGTATCCATTAAACATCAGTGTCTTGTAACAACTGTTCTGGCATGACTCCAGAAAATATACTCTGATACCATGGAGTGCCCTGGCATTCCTCTGCCTTACAGGGATTTGCTGTGATGTCCTGGTCACATGTTTATTTGGGGAAATGACACCTTTAAAATGTTAAGCAGACTGTTGATATTTGTTGGCAGTACTCCTGTCGTCTTTCCTTCAGCTTGGTGCTATAGGCAGCCTGCCTCTAGTTTCCATGCATGTACCTTCCACACTCATCACAACTATGCTGTGGAGAAGGCAGCCTGGAGAGCTCCCAGTCCCTCTGTCAAGTCCCAAGTCAAGAGCATTATCAGAGGATGGTCCCAGGTGTCTCTGAAAGGGTCTGTCCTTACCACTAGGCATGGAGTACTCAGCTCAGAGCCATTCTAGTATTTTCTTTTGGAATGCTTGGTGATGTTTGAATATTAATATAACTCCTGTTGTTAATTTAATCCTTTTACTGCCTTGAATGATGATCTGTTTTTTGCTTGCTTTTGTTGTTGTTGTTGTTGTTTTCCGAACAAGGTTTCTCTGTAGTTTTGGAGCCTGTCCTGGAACTAGCTCTTGTAGACCAGGCTGGCCTCGAACTCACAGAGATCCGCCTGCCTCTGCCTCCCGAGTGCTTGGGATTAAAGGCGTGCGCCACCACCGCCCAGCTAGTGATGATCTGTTTTAAGAGCAGTGTTATCTCTGTCATACCTAGGAGATGCTTGAGTTGAGAGAACTCTATAGGGGCAAGAACGATGACTGTGCGTCCCTCACCAACCTGGGTTGCTCCCATCTAAAAGATATTTTCTTCATTTTACTCGGGAGTTGCTGTTTCCTTGAGGGTCAGTGTCAAACCCCATTGTCCTAAGTCAGGCTTTCAGACAGGCTGGCTCCCTGCATTTTGTCACATCAAAATAATTCCCTTCTGTTGTCACACTGCGGCCAAGTCAGGCCTTCAATAGTAGAGACACCCTGACTAAGATTCAGGAAAGACTCTATCAGTTTGATCTGCATGAAAACGAATCTGTTAATTGTCAGAAACAGTTGCTCTGGTTATCTTTTAGAGCTGAGGAGATAGCTGGAATTGCCTTTTTGGTTACCTTTTGTTCTAGTCAACTAACTCTGCTGGATGAAAAGATTTTCAAACTCTGACTTTCCGATTTATACGTACCAATTTAGTTTCATCTCCAAGAATCAGCACTTACCTCAAGTTTCATTTTAATCCATGAAAACTGACTCAGAAGGTGCTTCTTCATCAAAACATTGCTTTCACCCCTCTCCCAGATTCAGCCTGAGCCCTGTCACCCCCACAGCACTTCCTCCCCCTCTCACCCCATCTCTCAGTGCTGCACCGCAGAGATCAGAAGGAGCAGCAATGAGCCCAACTCCGCTCCACCAGTAGCCTGCTATTTAGGGTTAGTCCTGCCTTCTCCCCACCAGCCCAAGTCCTTGACAGTATCTGAACGAGTAAGTCCTGGAATCTCTTCTGCACAGGGTGAGGTTTCCTTATGTTCAGCACAGTATTCTTATTATTATTTTATTCTTATTATTATCTTATTCTTAGTTCATCAATATCAAAAGTTTGGCGCTCACAAACCATTCCTTCTACCTTCTATCCTTTGAAAATATAATGTTGTTTTTATTTCATCGCATCAGTCTTTGTTTATTTCCATGATCCGGGCATCATTCAGGCTCTGACCAGCCTGTTAAATATTTCCCCACGAGGTGGGTATTGGCATATGAATCAGCAGCACTTATCCGTGTGTGACACTGGGCCTTAGGTCATGTATCCTGACGCGCTATGAAAGTCCTGAGTTAAACGAGTGGTGAAGCTAGTATCTTTTTGGTTTTGTTTTTCAAGACAGGGTTTCTCTGTGTAACAGCCTTGGCTGTCCTGGAACTTGCTCTGTAGATCTGGCGGGCTTCGAACTTACAGAGATCACCTTCCCCTGCCTGCTGAGTACTGGGATTAAAGGCCTGCGCCACCACTGCCTATCACAAACATTCTTTTAAAATGAGCCCAGTTAAAACTCTTTTTCATAACATCTAACAGCTAAGTGGTTCAAAGGTAAATACCAAGAGTGGTCAGTTCATCTCATCCCAAATCAGGCAAATCTGGTTGTTGAGATCTCCTCAGATCTCAGGAGGGGAGAGGAGAGAAACTGTGGGTGAGTGCTGAAGTATGGCGATAAAGAGGAATGCTGGTCCACCTGCTCTGCAGATGAGTGCTCCTGGAGATAGCCCTGCACCTCCGTATCTGCTTCAGTGATCATCCGAGTGCCTCGGGAGCTTTCTCCCCATCAACATCCTGCCCTGAGGACTTCAGCAGCCACACCAGCTGTTCTTCCCAACCCTGTAGCCCTTTATGATTAAATTCACAGTCGTGTCAGGAAGCAAAATATCAGGGGTGCTAGTACAAGCATATAGACCTGCCTTCTAATCTTGGTTTGACCGCTGACTAGTTGTGCAAACCTCAGATAATTTCCTGTGCCCTCCAAGCCTTGCTTTCCTCACCTATAAAGTTAGAGCAATTCTCTCTTCAAGCTGTAGGAAAGGCTAAATTAGACAATGTGATGGAAGAGCAACAAGTATCAGTTCTTGATAACCAGAGAAACGGGCCTGGCAGCAAGAGTAGAGTCTTCATACCTCTTTCTTTACAGCACCATAAGCAGTTTTTGTTTGTGGCCTTTTTCCAAAGTGACACATTCAAACACAGAGTAAGAATGTGAGAGAGATAGAGATAGATAAAGGAGGGGAGGGGAGAGGAGAGAAACTGGAGGATTGCCTGCAGACTATTTTCCTTTTATACAATTTAACAAATGGTTAAGGAGCTGTCCTGTATATACAAGCTAAAAGCCCACTGCAGTCAGTCAGTTCCAGGAAACTCTCCAAATTAGTTTACCTGTTTTGGAAATTTTGTAATACCAATGATCATTTCTCTGAGTAAGCTGTGAGTTGCCTGGATCTTACTTTAGTTTTCTAATATATATATATATATATTTAACCAGTAATCAAAACCCATAAATATTGAACTCTTGTTAGTGCAGCAGAATGAATTAAAATATAGGCATTTAATGATAACGTGAAGCTCATATTCCCAATCCCATTAACCCAAGTCAGCTGGCAGCCAGGCTGTGATGCCACGCCAAGTCTGCTTGGGGCGTCATGGCCTCCCTTGTCTCGGCTCTAAGACAAGACTTGTGCTTTTGTTCTTTCAGTGCACTTGGCGGCTCCTCAGCTCTTCATATCCCTGCTTTCCCAGGAGGAGGATGTCTCATTGATTATGTGCCACAAGTGTGCCACCTGCTCACCAACAAGGTAAAAGCAAGTCCCTGACCCATGCCCTGTAAGAGTCCCTCCTTAATGGTTCATGCTCCACTGTTGCTAGGTCCTAACGTCTTTCTCAGGGGAGGGGGTAAAAAAGCCTTTGTCAACAACCACTGATGCTGGAAGTCAGGTAGAAGATTTAAAGCAGACTCCTTTGTTTAATAACAGGGAAAAACTTACATACCCTCCCAGCACCCAAGCTGTATGACAGTTGACAGTTGACATTTCATATTTGTCTCACATTGGCTAGGCACAGACGGGACCTTTGACAACTCCAGGCAGACTCCAGGTTGGCTACTTTTGGTCTGGCAGGCCTTTTCTTCCCACATGTCCACCCTTTTTGATTTATCACGTAGGGCACTCAGCGGGAGCCAGAGTTCTTTGCTCGGGCCTTGTTGATTGTGCCTGTCTTAGGTTGGCCTGCCGAACAAACTCTTACCCATCTTTGACTACCAGCTCTCAAAGAGCATTCATTCCTGGAGAGCTGTCAGGGTGTGGGATACTAGGCCCACAGTAGCCTTTTGAATTACAAATAACCAGGCCTGCGCAACCTCCTTTGGAAGACTGCCAGAGATGCCTAAGAGCCATTAACACTGAAGAGCTGCCTTAGTTGCTGTCTTCTGGTGTCCGATCTGCTGCAGGAGACACTAAGGAGAATAAAGCTTAACAAAACCTCTGTGCTCTCAGCCTCTGCCTGCCTCCTCTGAAGGACAGTGCATCTGTCCCTCCTTATTGTCTTCCTCTTCCTTTCCCTTTTCTGAGGACCCAGCTTCCACTGCTTGTCTTATCTTTATCTCTTCCCTTCATTATGGTGACTTATGTCAACTCTAGAGGAATTTCCATGTCCCCTGCATTTTTGATGCATCTTGTGCCTTCTTAGGGTTTTACATTTGTGAGCCCCCTTCTCCCCAGTCATCTGGTGTAGGCACGTGTCTACAGCCAGCCAATATTAGGATAATTCTTTAAAACAACCTTCTTTTCAACTTTCTTATCTCAGCCACTAATTATCTGCCCTTCATTCTTGTCATGCCTAGGAGCAATTGACCAGGGATTTTGCTCCTCTAGGGGCAAGAATTCCGGGTTGGCTGGTCTTCCACCATATTGGATTATCTAAAGTTTTCCCTTGGTTATATTCATGAGCACATAGCTGAGTTTACTGTAATTGTGGTCATCAACTATTTCCCAAAAGTGTGAGCATATACTTGTTAATATCCAGCCAATATATTTAGCTGAAAACTAGAGATATTAATGCACTAGATATTAACCCTGCCTCTTTCCCATCCCATATGGACTATGACTCAGTTGACTTAATTGCCAAAGTGTTGTTTTCTTTGCTCCCGTTGACTCATTCATATTGGCTGAGAAAATAGATCTTTTGTTTATCTCTCTCATTCAGAAGATAGTTCATTTCTCTATAGGACATATTTTTAAAGAACAATAATATTTCAGAGGCTTCAGTATCAGTTTTTAAATGTCAGAGAAACTGAAATCTGGCAAGGCTACAGCATGTGGTACTGGCCCAGATTCCAAGGCACTTAGCTTCATGCAGTGGTGGCTTTTGCTGAGACAACACCCCCCACCCCCGCCTCCCTGTTCCCCTCCAAGCCAGAGTAGAGGGCAGGATTCTTATTTACATTCTGGGGCTTTGCACTGCCTTCAAATCTGTGTTCCGGAATTTTAGAGAAAAATGTAAATTGTGTCGTCCAGAACTGAGAAGCAAAGCTTTGTAAAACTCCCCCATTGAGATTAATTTCTAGTCATACATTTTACTCAACAACAACAAAAAAATAGAATATCGTTTTCTCAGAAATATAAGAATCAGTGTTTTTCTTATCTGGTTCCCTTTCATTAATTTTGCTTGTCTTTAAAATTGGTGTTCTTCTGTTCTAAACGAGGACACATGGGCTGCTTTTAGGAGCAGTCTCTTCAAATGAGTTTCCATAATTACATCGGAATCTATCTTTATAGCCAGTTTTGTTGTGGGTTTCTGTTAAAATGCTTTTCTGTTTTTAAAATCAAGTACACAGAACTGTTTTCATCCTTTTTTTAAACAAAGCCACTTAAGCAAACTTATCATCTGTTTTTCTTTTCTGAAAATAACATCTGATCTTGCATTAAGCCTGCAAAGTAAGCACTGTTTTTGTAAATTGACATAAACCGCTATTATATAAATAGAATTGTTTTACTTTTCTAAGGTAGAGCCTAGCTATTGGGACCACTTGTGTTAAGGTTATGCTAAGTACTTTATCTTGAGTTCTCCTTAGCCATGGGAATGCTGTATGTCTAAAGTCAATGAAGGTTTTTTAGTTTTTTGGTTTTTTTGCCGTGGGGTCTCTTTTTTTTTTTTTTCAGTCACAGTGAGACTATTAAAAAGGATGTGTTTTTTATGGTAGAAGCTATTGTATAAATAACTTACGTTCAGCTACCTAGCATAATGAGTTAACATTTTCGTAGAAATTGTCATTTTTGTGCTAACAAGGATATACAAAAATGCAAAATAAAATCGCCCATTATTGTAATACTTCTCATTCTGAATATTAAGATTTTTTAAAGAATTAGGTATTATCTTACCCTTTTAATTTTATCTTACCCTTTCAATCAGAGTTCAAAATAACCAAAAGCTCCCCCTGATGAAATATCTTTGTAGAAAATGTCTGCTGACAATTATAAAAGGGATAATAGCACTTTCTTACATTACCATTTTTCAACCCCAAATGAAATAATTCAAAGAAGAATCTCCCAGTTGATGCTGAAGCCGTTAAGTGAATAATTGATGGGGAACCAAGTCTTCCCTAACTTTGAGAGATACACAAGCAGAGTGCTTGCCCTGAAAAGTGGGGTGTGTGTCTGTGAATGTATACTACATCATGCACTCAGTATGGCAAGGGAGACATCCCTCTACAATGGAGTGACTTTCTCAAATGTTGAAGCCCAGTATTACCTAGAAAGATTTCTTGCCAAAAACCTTTAACCCGATCTAATTATACCTTTAGCTCTAGCTTCTAATGTATAGGAAAATACAGGCAATAAAGATAGCAGAAGACTGAGACAGTCTATAAGACAATTAACCCAATCTCTATGAAAGGCAATGCCATTTATGCATGCTTGTGTGGACATACGTGCATGCACACACACATGCACAATGTGTTATTATTGTGTGATTAAAAGATTTTTAAAATATGAATAAATAACATCCAATCCTGAATTATACACTGCTCTGAAAACAATGTTTTGGGGGGCCCTGAAGAAAAACTGAACATGGACAGGGTAGCAGATGACATCACAATGTTCCTTAAACCTGTTGAGTGTGACAACTGTGTTTGTGGCTTCCTATGAGAATGTCTGGTTCCTGCAGAGCTGCATACTAAATGAGGTATTTGGGGTGAACTGTCAGGATGTCTCTAATTTCCTTTGCAGTGTTTCAGCAAGATTGATGGATAGGTTGATAGACAGAGAAGTAGACAACTGGATGTGGCACTAGGCAAAATACCCACCATTGTTGAGAGCAGGGTGGGAATATGGGTGTTCATCTCCCGTTCCCTCGGCTGCTCGGAGTCTCTCAGCTTTTCATAATAAAGCATTTTAAGCCTTGCTGTACTGATTTTCAGCTTTGGGTTCCCATTCCAGGTACAGTATGTGATTCAAGGATATCACAAAAGGAGAGAGTACATCGCTGCTTTTCTTAGTCACTTTGGCACGTAAGTTCTCCCTTGTTTATACTACACACCAACAGTGTACTTGCTTCTCACACGTGGGAATGTCGCACCTTCTCTGTGACATTCTGGCTTCGGTGCTTACCCTAGAGCTGCCAGGATAACTTAGCTTTTAGCATTCTTAAGCAAATAATAGAACTAAGTATGTCCTCTGAGCATCAGCATGCCTCTCCCAAACACAGCAATCAGGGTAGTGTCCCTAAATGGGTGTAAAGCCTGCTTCTTGTGGAACTTTGGGTGGCTTGAACTGCACTTCATCTCCGTTGTCTTCTAGTTGTCTGGAGGTGACCAACAGGGCTCTTTCTTTTCTATGTATTTTAAAATTAGTTTTTAAGTTAACATATAAGTAATGGGTTTCATTATGGCGTTTTCCATATTCACATTACTCTACATTGTTCTTATCCCTCCTCTAAGTACCCTCTCCAGACCCCCTGACTCCCGTTGTTTGCCCTTCTTCCTCCCAAATAGCCTCCCTTGCTGCTTTCTTACCACATGGATTCCATTACCTATCCTTCCTCATCCTCTCTTCCCTCTTGTGCTGCTCTTTCTCCTTTCATGACCTACACACACATATCTGAAAGTAGATTCCATGGATGTGAGGGAACATGTGGTGTTTGTCTTTTCTGAGTCTGCTTTATTTCGCTTGGCATAATCATTTCCAGTTCTGTCCATTTTCCTACAAGCCCTGGAATTTCATTCTCCTTTATAGAGAAATGAAATTCCATTGTCTGTGTGTACCACATTTTGGTTGTCCACTCAGCTGATGATGGGCATCGAGGATGGTTCGGTCAGGCACATGTTATTGCAGGTAGCACTGAGACTTGGAAGTTCAGTGATCCAATGAAGTCCCACATCTAGAAGAGGGGCCAGACATTGTAGTCCCCTGGATCCGGGTCTGCTGACAGGACTCTGTCACCAGCAGTGCCTCACAGATTCTGGAAGGAAACCTAACATTACCCCTGACAGTGATGAGTTATACTGCAGAGGAGTTGGAAGATGACACAAGAGGCAGGTGGGAAGCGTATGACTGCAAGGAAAGCATGGAGTGGCTCTTCCCACTGCTGCCCTGTGCGCCTGCCCTTCCCTCTGGATGCCAGAAGCGATGCTGTTTGCAGCTGTTTCTTCTCAGTGCTGTCAGGGGTCATGTAAGCTTCCACCGGGGCTCAGCACAGTCGGGACATCAGTGTGTTTCCTTCATAGCCTTTAAAGGTGGAGCACCCTGCCCAGTGTTTGGTCCTCGGGATTTCGGTATTCTGCTTACTTATTTCAGAAATGACTAGGAAGTGATAGAAATATATAAGCAGAAACAAGATTTCAATTTCAAATAAGTAAATGAAGACAAAACCAAGTGAGCAAGTAAAAGCAATGAAACTAAGAGTAAAGCTTTCACAGCATAACGCAGTTGTGAGCAGAACTCTGGCTGCTGGAAAACTGCCAGACTGTTCTCTCACCGACTGCTTGACTTTTTTTCTCTCCTAAATAGAAAAGTCAATATCAAGCAACATGGCTGTCTTTTACCTAAGTCTTTCATAATTAAAATTATTTTCTGCTTTATTGGCGATCATTTTAAGAGAGCATTTTTTATACAATAGTGATAATAAACATTACTGATCTAAATTTTGAGTAGAATATCTTTAGCATATGTGATTGAAAATAAAGGAACTAGCACAATGATCTCAGAATGGGTTGTATACACCCCAAAGGTTACTACACACATCCATTGGGTATAAGAAAAAAATGAAAAAAAAAATTACATTTGTTTTTCAGTGTCGTTCTATTTTAATAAACGCTTTGCATATTTTATTATGCACAGCATTTAATAATATAGTACTACCAGTATGTAGTTATTAAGTTACAAATGATTACCACTGAATTGCCGAATTATATGCTTAGGCACAAAAGGCATTATATTTTGTTTTTGCCTATGAGATATGGGGGCTAAAAAGTTCAGACCCCATGGTTACAATATTGGGTTAATTGTCCAATCATAAGGTAGCCTTGTTGGCTTAAGTCAAATCTGAATGATAACCACACCTCCTTGAGCAGGTCACCTGGTCCTTGGGATCTTAGTTTCTGTATGTGTCCTGGAATGTCCCCGTATTAGACTGGAATCGTCAAGAGCATTGATCAGACAGGGAGAGAGATCTCTTCAGAGGCATCAGAGACTTGCTTGTGTGAATGAGTATTTTCCTGTCCCCAGTATATGCTCAATGTTGTCATCAAACATTGTTTGTTTAATGACAACATCATTTACCACTCCATTCTTGTGGGAAATTGATGAGGTGAACCTACCGGGTTCTGCCGGCCCCCTCAGCAAGTCAGGAACTGTTGTCCCTTGACACTCCATCAGCACTTGCCCACTGATGTTGCTGCTTTGTTGGGAAGACAGAAGCCATGGTACCAGTGCAAGAATTCCAGTACGATCCCAATTATCTTGTCAGTGTCACCATTATTTGGTCCCTGGATAAGGTGATGCTTAAGCTCACTGTTCAGATAGTCAGATGGCATTTGGTACTGTAATGTCATCTGTGACCAGGTTTCATTTTAAATTTTGTTTCATTTTGAGACAGAGTCTTACTTTGTAGCCCAGCCTAGAAGTAGTGATACAGACCAGGCTGGCCTCAAACTCACAGAGATCCAAAGGTCCACCCAGCCCTGCCTCCCTAGTGCTGGGATAAAAGACCTGTGACATCATGCCCAGCTGATTGGTTTCTTAGATTGTCTCTTTACTCATAACTGATGACAGATGTTTCCATTTTGTGGTTTATCCTCATTGTTTTTTGCAATTCTTTTAAAAAGTTTACCGATATCATAATTTCCTGCTGATGAGGAAGCTAAGTCTCCACAGGTTAAGAGATTTGAGTGAGGTCACAAGCTGTAGCAAACGAGAAGTTTGTGACATGAACCTCAGTACTCTCGTTCCAAACCCTAGACCCTTCTTGATGTATGCATGTCTTAAATCTGTCTGTAGTTAGTCACCTTTTAAATAGTCTCAACTTACTTCTGTTGCTCTTGAATCTTATTTTTATGAGGTTTTGTGTGTGTTCTTACTTAGAGGTGTCGTGGAATATGATGCAGAAGGCTTCACAAAACTTACTCTGCTGCTGATGTGGAAAGACTTTTGTTTTCTTGTGCACAGTGAGTATACTTTTGCTATGTGCATACACTTAGGAATATTCTACTATAATAATCAGGGTGAGAACCTTCAGTGTTCCCATGTGGCCCTTTTTATTTTAGCATGTATTTATTTATATTGAGGTCTTAACAAGAAACTTTCTCCAAGAAACCAGTGTTTCTCAGCAGGTAGGGTGATGTTTCCCACATCTGATAATGTCTGAAAACATTTCTTGTCACAATGGATAAGGGGATCAGTGATCAACCAAACCTCCTAATGTCCATCTGTCCCAGGACAGCACCTCACAACAGAAAACAGTTGAGTACAGAATGTCACTATTGTCAAGATACAGTGACCCTACCCCAGACAGATTACGATTTCAAAATATATTCCCAGTGTCAGGTCTCCAAACTTCCAGGATTTCTGAGAGCCGTCTTGCTTTCATCTCCTGGTCATTAGTGGGTGATAAAAGGTGGCAGAGAACATAAAGGAGGCAGCGCTCTGCACATCCCCAGCAGCCCTTCTTGGTGGTTTTCCACAGTGGGACTGCGGGTAAATGATTGTTGCATAATCAATCAGTATCATTTCTTTGCTGTAGAAGGGCCAGTGGCCTGTGGCATCAGGTTTAGGCTGCAAGTCAACTAAGCCCTTCATTCCGTGGCAGTTTGGTATATAATATTTCTGCTTAGTCATTGACCAAGGAGTTGCAGCTTTTCCAGCTTGAGGTAGGGCCAAAAACAAAGGGGTTGGGCTGGCTTCATTCAGTGGCAGAATTTGCTTATATCTCATTAAACAATATATGGAAGTGATAATTTGGCCCTATATAGCCATGGTGTCAGACAATGTACAGATACTGACTTTAGGGTTTTTTTTTTAAGTCCTTAACTGTCCGTAAAATGGAAAGAAAGCCTCCCCGTCAAACCTGATGCTGACACACCTCACAGACACTGGAGAGCTGGCCGTGCATTTGAGAAGGACTCTTCTTCCTTCTCGGTGTTACCTGGCCATCTCCATCTTGCATGGTGCTTCACATTGTACTCCTGACTGGTAACTCATTCTACATTAGGACAATTTTTTCAAGTATTAAACCTGGGAGAAGCAATTTTGTATTAATTATGTGTACAGATAAACAGAATTGGAAAGAGAGCTCCAGCTTGGGAGTGCTTCCAACTACACCTTGATCACATCACTAGGTCAGTCTTCCTTCTGCTCTGGTTTTTTTTGAATGTGCGTGGTGGATGGGAAACATTACCATATGGAATTTAGCCCACAGTAAAAAATGCACTAGGAAAGGAAGCCTCAAAATTACTACTTTTCTTACCTGTTGTCCAGATCGCAGTTGCTGCTTCAGTTGATTTGTAAGCATTGCCTGATGGATTTGCCCTAGCCTAGCTCATCCGTGGTGTCTACACCTTGACTCCAATAGTGGTAGTGATTCTTGTCAGATGACGCCAGAGTGGCTGAGGACAACCCAGTGATAGATTGGCTACCTCAACAGCTCCTTTGTTTCGAAGTGTCCTAACAGTGCAAACCTTTCTCCTGAAACTTACTTCTATTTCCTAGTTGTGGGTTTTTTTAGTTATTGTTAAATCATATCAGACATAAAGGAAAAAATGCATTCTTAACATTCTTTAGTCCTAATATTTTCCTCAGCATGCAACTCAAAAATGGCACTTTCTGTTGCTAGAACAGTGTGTACAAGACTGGATACTTTATAAAGAAGAGTGGTTTGTAGAACTCATAGTTTTGCAAGTTCAGAGTCTTAAGATTTACTCCAGGCCCCTTGGCTGGGTTGCAATATGCCAGCGGAATAGAAAAAGAACCTGCTGCATTCAGAAGGTCCGATGTAGTGTGTGGCTTAGCTTCATATGAGAATGGCACTAATCCCTCCAGCCTGGAACCCTGGTGCTCTACCTCTTTTTTGCAGGCCTGACAAAGATTCTGCACACTGGGGATCCTAGAGGGACAGATCTTATCAAGCCCTGCTAGTTACGAGGACATCATCCCTTGTAGTGATGTTCAGTCTAAAAGAACACTTACATCGTGGTTCCTGCCAACTCTTTGTCAGTACCCTCAGTGTCCCGAGTAATTGCTGCTGCTCTTGGAGTTCCTACAGAATCGCTTCTCCCTGACATTGTATCTGGGATACACAGTGTATACTCCTTCTTCACCTATCTTAGCTTTCCTGAGTTGTACATTCAAAATTGTGTACCTGCCAGGTTTTCACTTAGTTGTGAACTGCCTTCTTCAGAAACAGACTCCTCAGGCACTCGGTGGAATGGCTGCCTTAAAACTTTCATTTGCTGTTTTCCAAAGCGTTTCCCAAAATTGTCATTCCTTTCCTCCATGAGCTGTTCCTTGTACCTTTGTGTCATGTCCCACACACTGTTGGCTCTTCTGGCAGATAAGGACAGACTGTAGGTGAAGGGCCTGAAGCTGCTCCTGCCCCATCCCTAATCAGAGCCTGCTTTTAGCACATCATTTGCATCCTTTACCTCTTACTCATCTGAGACGGAGGGCCTGCTGTGGCGCAGTGGAGCTCAGTTAGATAATGTGTTTTCCTCAGTCATACGGTTGCGCATCTGACACTTACCTTCCTTTGGAAGCATCTGCTTGCTTGGTTACAACGCCCAGGGGACCATTTGTTCCTCTTTTTTCTTCTATAAAGATGGGGGGGTGAATGTGGGGTGGCAGGGACTTGACAAAGAACACTGCAGTGAATTATTCTGGGATCTCAACATGTGAAAGAGGAGGAAGGAAATGCCTCCACATGGAGCCAGTCTCCCGTGGGCGCCTCCACTCTTCACGGACACGAGTGAGCACCTCTGCCCTACTCTCCATCCTCGCATTCTCCCAGCCTGGCAAGCCAGTGTCACTGGGGCAGCTGCTAGTGCTAACCTGGGGATGCCAGAGGAAAATCACCTCTCTCTTGTGCCAGATGGTGCTGACCTCAGACTGTTGTTGCAAGAGATGCTGTCCACATTCCCGGCTCCACAGGCAATGCTGAGCTCCCTGGTATCCTTGTACTTCTGAGTATGGTTCTGCAGCATCCCAGCTGCTCACTCCTCCCTCCCTTCATTCTCAATCAGTATCTGGAGTCACATTGCATTGGAAGAAACTGCTTCCTCCTTCCATAAATTGTTCAGGAGGTTTCCTGGCCGCTGTTTGGGAAGTACTTAGAGTGGTTGGGCAGGTCCATCTGTGTCTGCCAGGTTATTCTTACCTCCGGAGGCAGCTGCTACCCACAAGCCAACAGTTTGTGAGAAAGCCATATAGTATACTCTGGCAATGGCACAGAGTACGAGCAGCCCCAAAGAAGCCATCTCCCCTCCTTATGAGCCCCAGGCAGCAGCAAGCACTAGCACGTGACCCATGGTAGCAGAGTCGAAATTTAGGACCTGAAGGTGGAAGTGGGTGGAAGCCCTGACTGTGACAAGCTGTGTCTCCCTGCTATATGTAAACCCCTGTTGGTCTGGCCTAGACAATGTGCTAGATCTCCCTAGGAAATGCCTGGCAGCCCTAACCTGTCCATTTTTCTCTTCTCTTTCTTCATTGTTTCTAAGTTACCTATGTTTGCATTTTCTCTATGTTCAGTACTGTGGTAGGTATTCTTGGGATAGAAGTAAACATTTCAGGCTTGATCTCAGAGTGCACATTGTAGTATAGCATAGGAGTGAGGACTCCATAGCCTACAGGCCACAGCCTGTTTCCATGTGGTACGGAAACCAAGAAGAGTACTCCTGTCTTTGCAAGGTTGTTAGGAAGAAGAAAAAGAAAGAGAAGGGAATGAGTGTGCATTGGAGATGGTGCCTGGTCCACAAAGCCTAAAAGCTTTACCATCTGATCCTTTTCAGAGAAAGTGTGTCAGCCCCAGTCCAGTTGATAAAATCAGGTAAAGATGGAGTACCTGTATGCTGCTTTAAACACAGATTTCTGTGTCTCACCTGCTGTGTGTCAGTGATATAGAAATAAAGTAACGCTTGTAAGGCTCATATGAGTGCATATATTTCAAATGGGTACCAGTACTGTGGGGGCACAGAATTAAGTCTTCAGAAGCAGTCTTTCAGTGTACTTAGAATGATCTCTCTTGGTGGTGACATGTCACCCAAGACATTAGTGGCCAGGATGGACCAAAGACTTCTACATAAATCCAGCCACGCTGAACCTCATAGAAGAGAAGGTGGGAAGTAGCCTTGAACAAATGGTCGAAAGACACTTAAGGAAATGTTCAACATCCTTAGCCATCAGGGAAATGCAAATTAAAACAACACTTATTCCAGTCAGAATGGTTAAGATCAAAACACCAATGATAGCTTATGCTGGAGAGGATGTGGAGTAAGGGGAACACTCCTTCATTGCTGGTGGGAGTGCAAACTTGTACAACCACTCTGGAAATCAGTATGGCGGTTTCTCAGAAAATTGGGGCTCTACCTACCTCAAGACTCAGCAATACCGCTCTTGAGTATATACCCAAAGGATGCTCAATCACACTACAAGGACATTTTCTCAACTGTGTTAATAGCAGCATTATTCATAATAGCCAGAGCCTGGAAACAACCTAGATGCCCCTCAACCGAAGAATGGTTAGAGAAAACATGGTACATTTACACAATTGAGTCCTACTCAGTGGTAAAAAACAATGACATGTTGAAATTTGCATACAAATGGATGGCACTAGATAAAGCCATCCTGAGTGGGGTAACCCAGACCCAGAAAGACAAACAAAGTGGATATTAGATGTAAAGCAAAGGATAACCAGCCTATAGTCCACAACCTCTGAGAAGCTGGGGAACAAGGAGAACGCTAAGAGAGACATACATGGATCCCCTGGAAAGGGAGACAAGATCTCCTGAGAAAATTGGGAGCGTGGGTTGGGGGGAGAAGGGAGGGTGGAAGGGGGGGTGGAGGGGAAAAGGGGAGGAAGAAGAACATGAGGGAATGGGATGGTTGAGATGGGGGGAAGACAGAGGGAGAGCAAGAAAAGAGATATCTTGAATGTGTGAGCTCTTATGGGGCTAGCATGAAACCTGGCACCAGGGAAATTCCCAGGAATCCACATGGATGACCCCAGCTAAGACCCTAAGCAGTATTGGAAAAGGTACCTGAACTGGCCTTCCCCTGTAATCAGATTGATGACTACCTTAATTGTCACCATAGAACCTTCATTCAGCAGCTGATGGAAGCAGAGTAGATGCAGATATCCAGAGCTAAGAACTGGGCTGAGCTTCCAGAAACCAGTCCAAGAGAAGGAGGAGCAATAATTTGAACTAAGGGGTCAAGACCATGATGGGGATACCCATAGAAACAGCTGACCTGAGCTAGTGGGTGCTCACTGACTCTAGGCTGACAGCAGAGTAACCTGCATAGGACCAAACTAGACCCTCTGGATGTGGGTAACAGGTGTGTGGTTGGGGCAGTCTTTGGAGTCACTGACAATGGGACCAGGATTTATCCTTAGTGCTTTTTGGAACCCATTCTTTTTGGAGGGATACATTGCTCAACTTAAATATAGAGGGGAGGGCCTTGGTCCTGCCTCAAAGTAATGTGTCAGACTTTGTTGGCTCCCCATGGGAAGCCTTATCTCTCTGAGGTGTGGATGGGAGGTGAGGTGGGGAGTGGGAGGAGGAGAGGGAGTGGGACTGGGGTAGGTATGTAAAATTAGAAAAGATCATCTTAAAAATAGATGAATTAGGCGGATCTCTGTGAGTTCGAGACCAGCCTGGTCTACAAGAGCTAGTTCCAGGACAGGCTCCAAAACCACAGAGAAACGCTGTCTCAAAAAAGAAAAAAAAAAAAAAAGAAAATAACAAAAATTGAAAAAAGCCAAGGAAGAAGCCAGCTGGGGGAGGAGTTTCTGCAAAAGCCCCAAGGCAGCCAAGAACTTGACACTTTAGGCTGAGGCATAATGTGGGATGCATTTGGGGGTTCTTTTGTGGTTGCTGTTTCTTAGATACTTTCTTAGTTTGTTGTCAAGGTTTTCATGTGCATGTTTTCCTTGACACAGTTACTTTAGATTAATAATGACTTAATGTTGGAAGGCTGTATCAGCTTTGTTTCCCCGACATTGTTTGTGCTAGCAGCTACCCCATGTGAGAGAGTGTATGTCCAATATGAGTATCTGTTAACTGTAAGCACAGCATTGTAGATGCCAGTGCTTGCTGTGATAGTCTCATTGTGAAAGCAGAGCAGTATCCTCTTGGGTCATGGTTGTGTCCACTCCTGGGACCTGGGCTGCTCTGCTCCACTGCAGAGTTGTCTGAGGGATGCAGGCTGGTAGTGAGTTCATAGGGTCTAGATAATGACAAGTTTCTTTCTAGTTTCTTCCTTCCGTCCTCCCTCTTTCCTTCATTCCTTCCTCCCTTCCTTCCTTTCCTTCCTGCGTACCTGCCTGTTTCTTTCCTCCCCTCCCTCCATCCTTCCTTCCCCCTCCCTCCCTTATGATAAGGTTCCTCAGCTGTCTCCTTTGCGTGTCTGTATTTCCTACTTGTACATTCATTCTTCTTTCTTCCGTGGCTCCAGAGAAGTCGGTCCTATTGTTCCTCAAAGGGTTCATTCTCTATAAGTACTTAATATTTATGAAGCCAGAACAAAACTGACAACTTCACACTAATTCTGATAGTCATTGAAACAACTCTTTCTGTAACTGAGGCCAAAAGCTTAGAATGAAGAGAGCTTTTGAAGATTGTTAGTAAAGCCAGAGGCTTGTCATTGCTGCCGATGCCCCTTCCGAGCTCTGATTTCATCAAACTGCATGGTTCCCAGTGTAACCCAGGAAATTCTTGTATAGGTTACTGTCACCTACCGCTAAGAATAAAGCCATCCTCTCTGTGGCCGCTTTGCCCTGAGCGCGGTGCTTTCTGCTCATGCTGCAGAAACAATGTACCCTGTGGCATTACCTAGCAGGCAGCAAAAGCGTTGACTACCAGGTAATTCAGTAGACCCCATTCTGTGATGTTTTTCAAAAGTGAGTTACTTTTTTGGATCCAAATCACACTTTTATGTATTAGTGAATATATTTGGACAAATTGGAATTGGTAAAATGACTGAATGAACTACAATGATCTTGATTAGAAATTGCTTTAAACCAAAACTATAAAACCACATTGTTATTGTAGAATTGGCATGTTCACCTCTTATCTGTGAGGTTCTTGGTTTTTAATGTCATCATTTTTAGTATTAATAACTATCAAAGCAGCAGGAACTAGTTGATTATTAGCAAGAATCATGAAGCTACATGTTCTTTCTGTTGTTCAAAATGATAAGGATTGTGGAAAAGAACAAACAGAAATCTCTCTAATGTTTCCATGTTTAAATCATGAGAACTCCTGAGCGAGTCCTATCAGCGCTTCAGACATTCTGGTTCATTTTTACCTGGACTGCTGTGAGCTGATGGTTGGGGCCAGGCCATTTTCGTCTTTCGATCACATACCACATGCCTTCTTCATAAGGTTCTCAGCTCAGTTCTGGCCTTAGCGAGCATCATCGCTGCTTTGACTCAAACTGAAACTTCTGTCTGCTTTAGCGTTCACTTTCAAAGGTCTATTTGCATCTTCTGGCACTGGGTTGAAAATTTCATTCATGAATCTTCTTTGGGCATATTCTTTGTGGTGTGAGTCCTTGGATTTCCATGACCTTTTCTAGAGCCCTGGAGGGATGGCCAGTGAGGAGGGGGCTATGGATCAGACCCACAGTCAAGGCACTGATCCTTTTTTCTCTTTGCCTTCTTGTGCCCATGGCACAGTTCTCCTCTGTGGTAATTATTGGAATAAGTGATTTCGAAAGTGAGTCTTTCTGATCAAATTTCCTGAAAAGTCTCAGTGATCTTTTTTTACTTCAAAATATACTCAGTTGCTTTTTAATTAATGAAGTGTAACCAAAGAGGGCCTCCTACTCAGCGAAAGACGAAAGCCACTGACAGGGTAGTAGCTCAGGTATTGATCTAGAATTGAGTGAAATGGTTTCTGTATAATTAACATTAGGAACTATCTACATCGCTGACTTATAGGTATTTTTGTGCAGAACTGCAACTGTAGACATCATGTAACAGTCATGATTGTTGACAGGAACTCCAGGTGTATTGTGCCCCAGATGCTCCAACCTATACTTTTGCATATCTTATGATACGTAAACCTCCCTGCACCCTCCTTTGGGCAATTACCAGTTTAGCCTGTGCAACAAAAGACAACTGCAGCTTAACAAGATTCAGTGACGACTAGGATTTAAATCTCAGAACTGATCCATAGCTGCATTAGGACTCTGCTCCAGGTAATCCATTGGCAGTGTCTCTAAGTAAGTGAGACAACCTTCAAACTTCTTCAGAATATCATGGCAAACCCAGAAGCCCAGCATCAGGAACAGAATGTCACTGTCAAGCCCTGCAAGTGGCCAAATCCTCTCATCTCTGAAGAGTGTGAGTGGACCTTTGCAGAGTGGCTGTCCTAGCTGAGGCATCAGAGCATGAATCCAGAGCTGCACCTCAATGGTGGCAGGTTGTTCAGCTATAAGCTCTTCCACAGGGACATAGCTGTGCAAACTTGAGATAAAAATTCGCTCTGACCACTGAAAGAACAAACTGCACAGTTTAATGCAAGAATTAGCAAGCAGTGGATTATCAGAGACTCAGCTTAGACAATGACTGTGGTTAATAATGGTTGGTTATACAGAGTCCAAAGGGGACTGCAAGATCCAATGCCCATTTAAGCCCAGGAGGTGATATGGATGTGGGAGTTGCCCTGGTCCCAGACAAGAGGAAGTGTTAAACCGTGGCAAAGTGCTTGCCCCTTCACACACTCACCGTTGTTTTGTTAAGTAAGTAAAATGCAAACAGTTCTGTGTGCTGGATCTACCATGAGTGCCTATAACTCTTTACAGGCAAGCACATTGGGCCAGCAAGATGGCTCAGCAGATAAAAGGGTCCTTTGCCACCAAGCCTGACCTCCTGAATTTGATTTCCACGTGGTAGAAGGAAAGAACTGATTCCCAAAGGTTTTCCTCTGACCGCCACATGTGAAGCCCCCCCCCCCCCCACATAGACATTTAATCACAAATTAAAAATAAAACCAAAACACTGCCAAGTCTAGTGGTACCAGCTTATAGTTCAGCTACCTTGAGAGTCTGAAGGAAGAAAGCACACACCAAAGATCCAGGACAGAGTACATTCAAGGACAACCCAGGCAGTGATTTAGTGAGGCCCCAGGCCCCATGTGAATTAGTAAAAAGAAGAATATATATATCCTGGTAGAATACTTGCCAAAGACATGCAAGAACCTAAGGCCAGTTCCCAGTGCGCCACACACACAGACACACACAAATAATGACAGAAATGAAGCACAAATAAGAGCGGGGAAATAGTATCAGGAACCCTCATGCATACAATACCTGTACTGCAGTTTGTCTCTCGTTTCTTCACCCAAACCTCCTTTTCATTTGCTCTTAGAATTTTCTGGACTAGTTGAAGCAAATGTAAAACACATCTCTCATTTTATCTAGAAATACTTTCAGATGTATCTGTGTGTATTGCTAACAGGAATGATTTTTTCCCTTCCTTCCTTCCTTCCTTCCTTCCTTCCTTCCTTCCTTCCTTCCTTCC
>NW_004949124.1:4605402-4609411 GCF_000317375.1 Microtus ochrogaster | reverse complement strand
TCCTTCCTTCCTTCCTTCCTTCCTTCCTTCCTTCCTTCCTTCCTTCCATCCTTCCTTCCATCCTTCCTTCCCTTTCTCTCTCTCTCCCTCCCTCCCTCCTTCTTTCCTTCCTTTCTTTTGTGGTTTTTTGAGACAGGGTTTCTCTGTAGCTTTGGTGCCTGTCCTGGCCCTAGCTCTTGTAGACCAGGCTGACCTCAAACTCACAGAGATCCGCCTGCCTCTGCCTCTGAGTGCTGGGATTAAAGATGTGTGCCACTACTGCCCGGCTCACAGTAATGATTTTTAAAGACACAGTGTCAGCTCCACATACACTCCTATATCTAATTCTTTAATGTCAGATCATTCCCAGTCTGCCTTTGAGCTTCCCTGTTTGTCTCAAGCATACTTCCTTTTCTGAAAGGTTTATGTGTGTGCATGTGTGCCTGTGTGCATGTGTGTGTGCCTGTGTGCATGTGTGTGCCTGTGTGCATGTGTGCCTGTGTGCATGTGTGTGCCTGTGTGCATGTGTGCCTGTGTGTGTGCACTATATGCATGCAGGTGACCACAGAGTTGAGAAGGTGTTGGATCCCTTGGAACTGGAATCACTGAAGTTTTAAGCTGCCTCATGTTAAATGCTGAGAATAGAATCCAGGTCCTCTGGAAGATGAGTAGTGTTCTTAACCACTGAGCCATCTCTCCAACACCTCAAATGTATTATTGTTATAGTTATCTTGTTCATATCGGGATCCAAAACAGTTAGAAGCATCAGTGAAGAAGAGCTGTGGTCCCAAGTAATGGACATAACTATCCATTTTCTCTTTCAAAGTGTAGCTACAAAAATAAGCTTAGGTAAGAAACTGTCAAAAACATCACCTCCCTCACAAAGGAGGAAAGATCTATTACCTGACCATTCCAGAGCTTCTGATTACCTCTTTTAGAACATTAGCCGTTCAGTCTTTATGCCAGTTTTGAATAGAATTCTTGGCAGTTAGAGAACATGTCGGAGTTCTGTTACTCTAGAATTTATAATATTTGCTTTATAATGGTACCGTGCAGGAGAGCTTGTTTCTTTGGTTTTCTGTTAGGTGTGTGTTTTTGAGGTCTGTGTTTGTGCATCATTATTTCATTCTTGTTTGTTACTGAGTAGTATTCCACCCCAGGTAATGACTCTTGCTTCTTTGCAATATCTGTTGATTAAGAATAGTTCTCCTTGGATATAGTTGAAGGGAAAGTCTTTGTTTTGACATACACTTTTAGTTCTGTTTGGTTGACTGTGGGAGCAGGGATGAGTCACCCCATAAGTGTATGTTTAACTCAGTAATCCACCGCCATGCTGTTTTAAAGGGGTGTGACTCTACCGTCCTCCTAATAGTACGCGAGTGTTGGAGTTCTTCCACATCCCTTCCAGCTTTTGCTACTATCAGCCTTTAATTTTAGCCACAGTAGGGCATACTGTCCTGTGATTTCTAGATTATGTTCCCTAGTGTCCAATGCTGCTGAGCGGCTCTTTGTGTGCCAGCTGTCCAAGTAAGCTCATTCCTGAAATGGAAAGTATCTGATGAGTCTTTCTTCAGTTTTTAGTTGGTGTGGTAATATTTTTAATATTTTTCAGTTTTTGAGTCCCACCCTACCCCCACCCCTGCTAGGGATCAAGCACAAGGCCTCAAGCATGTTGGGCAAATGCTATGTCATGGTGCCTTACCCTAGCCCTGACTTATAATTCTTTGTAAACCTGGACAGAATCCACTCGTCAGTAATATGCTCTATAAATTTCAACAGAGATTTTTTTTTGTTTAACTGCATCTTTCAAAAAACTAAGTTTATAATTTTATGAGGTCTCTTTTTATCATGTCTTAATTTTTATAGAGCATTTTTTTTGCAGTTCCTTAAGAAGGTCTTGCCTAATCCAATTCTAAACTTTCTATGTTTAATTAATTAATTTTCTTTTTTGAGACAGAGTCTCACCAAGAGGTCCAGACTTCTCCTGGCTTGGCTTTGAGTAGCAGGATGATATAGGTGGGGACCCCCACCCCAGTTGTTTTAATTCATAAGTGTAGGTCTGTAATCTGCTTCAGTTTTATATATGGTATGAGGTAAAGGACATAGTTCTAATTTTTTTCATATTTAATATCACTATTGTAGAAGCATCTGTTGGAAAGACCAAATGTCCCCCACTGAATTGCTTTAGCATCTTTGTAGACCCATCACTGGACCATATGTGATGGTTGAGTTTTGATTCTCAACCTGAATAGATCAAGAACTGCCTAGGACACCATTGAGCCACATCTTTGGATGTATCTGTGGGAAATGACTTAGGGAGGAAGGGTCCCCTCAGACTGTAGACACAACATCCGCTTGTGTGTGGTCTTGGACTAAATGAATAAGAATCAAGGAGAAAGCCAACCAGTCAGCAGCAACTCCCCTCTCTGCTCTGGTCTGCACAGACTTAGCAAGAAACCCCATGGTCCCACTACCACCATTTCATCCCTGGCGTGATGGACTCAAACGTGACCCCAAGCCTATCCTTCTCCCTTAAGCTGCTTCTTGTCCAGGATTTGGTCACGTGAGCAAATGAAAATATGGATCTGGTCTGTTCTAGTAATCTGTGTGCTCAGCCCTCACTTGAGAGCAAGGTGTACAAGTCATTCATTTCTTTAGATTTGTTTACCTTAATTATGTGTATGTATGTGTGTCTGTGTGGGGGTGTGTGCACATGAGTGCAGGTGCCCACAGAGGCCAGAAGAGAGCTTCAGATTTTCTAGAGCTGAAGGTAGAGGTATTGCTGTGGATGCTGGCAGTCCAGCTGGGTCCTCTGCCAGAGCTCCTAACCAAGGTGTCCTCTCTCCAGCCCCTATTATTTTGAAGGCACGGTCTCCCTGTATAGTGCAGGCTCACAGTCCTCCTCTCTCTACCTCCAAGGTCTTGGGATTTTTACAGATGTGTGCCACCATGACTGGCAACTTTATATTTCTGACTTGAGATTATTTGCACTATGTACACATCCTTGGCCTTTCCATTCATGTCCATCTTAGAATAAGTGTGGCATTTTCTGGACAACAAGCATCGGAATGCTGTGGAATTCAGTCCTCTTTGGGAAAGAATCACTTTCTTAGAAGTACTAAGGTTTATAGTTCATGAACATGGTTTACATTTCTATTTTAGTCATTTTTAATTTCCCATAGCAGTTTTATGGCTTTCAGTATATAGCGTTTTTTGTTAAACTAATTCCTAAGGATGTTTTAACCTGTTTGAATGAAGTTTTTACATTTCATTTTCTAATTAGTCATTGTTAATATAGAGAAGTACAAAGGTTTTTTGGGGTTTTTTTTTTGTTTGTTTGTCTTTTGTTTTTTGTTTTTTCCGAGACAGGGTTTCTCTGTGGCTTTGGAGCCTGTCCTGGCACTAGCTCTGTAGACCAGGCTGGTCTCGAACTCACAGAGATCCGCCTGCCTCTGCCTCCCGAGTGCTGGGATCAAAGGCGTGCGCCACCACCACCCGGCGAGAAGTACAAAGTGAGGCTTGGTGGTGCACACCTTTAATCCAAGCATTAGGGAGGCTGAAGCAGGATTATGAGTTTCAGATCAGCCTGGGCTACATAGTTAGTTCTCGTTAGCTTATTCTAAATACTGTCAACTGTGGGGGAGGGCAATTATTTTTGCCTTTGACGTTTAGTAGATTTCTTAGGCTATATATAATTGTGTCATCAAGAAATACAGAGCTGGGGATATCAGTCAAAGTGCTTACCTATCGTGTAAGAGGGACTGAGTTCAGCACTATCTCCAGCACTGAGATAGGCCCAGAGAAGTCTTGCTGCTTCTTTCCTGTGTGCCTACTTTCCTTCCGTACCTTCCCCATTCCCGTTCTTTTCCTTCTTCTTCCCCATAGCTCCAGACTTGATCTACCTGCACAGGGGTCTGTGCCTTCTGCGCTGTGGTCCCAGACCTGACACACACAGGGGTCTGACTCTCTCCCTCGTGGCCCCAGACCTGACACACACAGGGGTCTGACTCTCTCCCTCGTGGCCCCAGAC
>NW_004949124.1:4595163-4605302 GCF_000317375.1 Microtus ochrogaster | reverse complement strand
TCTGCCCTGTGGACCCAGACCTGACACACACAGGGGTCTGCACCTTCTGCCCTGTGGACCCTGACCTGACACACACAGGGGTCTGCACCTTCTGCGCTGTGGCCCCAGACCTGACACACACAGGGGTCTGACTCTCTCCCTCATGGCCCCAGACCTGGCACACACAGGGGTCTGCACTCTCTCCCTCCCTGCCCCAGACCTGACCTGCAGAGTCTGCTCACTGCACATTCATTTGTCCTGCTTGTGGTTCAGGCACTGTCAAGACACAGACTACCAGGATGTTTGGTATCTTTTCTGAAATGGCTCACATTCTTGGAGCAAATGAACATAAAAGCCACACAGACATGGTAGTGCATACCTGTAATGCCCACACTTGGGAGGCCCAGGGGCAAGAACCACAAGTGTACAGTGAGACTCAGTTCCAAAAGCCAAACAAATATAACTTAACAATGAGACAGTCTTTAAAGTGTAATGCTAGGTATACACCAGGTATTATGGGAACACGGGGTGGGAGCACCCAGCTTACTAGAGCAGGAAAGCTGGAAGAATACTTTAAGCTGAAGGATTAGCATAAACAAAGATACCGAGAGAAGAAATGGTCAAGTGTTTGTGAAGAACTCGAAGTGACTCCAATTTCTCAAGTGTGGTGGATCCTGGGAGTGGTGAGAGACTCTGCTCAAAAGGTCATGGGAGGCCAGAACACAGACAGCACTGCATACCAGTCTGGTGTCTGACTGTATCCCCACAAGAGAAAGAGGGCTCGGTAGCAAAGCGGAATGTGTTTGCTGTTAACAAGTAGATTAGTCTGGTCCAGTAGAAGATGGTGCGGGATGGAAAGCAGCAGGCCCCAGAAGGTAGTCCAGCAGACAGTGATTAAATCTGAAGCAGAGCACTCTTTACTGAGGGTGGAAGGGGAGAAAAAGATTTAAAGAAATCTTTTACAAGTAAAGCTTGTTGGTGGACTGTGGGCAGAAGATCTATAGAAGGGTCTAACAGTGTTTCTGGGCTGGGACCATGACTCAGCTGGCCAAGTGCCAGTTGTGCAAACATGAAAACCTGCGTTTGGATCCCCAGCACCTACAGAATAAACCAGGTATGCTCAACTATGTCAGTCACCCTAGTAGGGGTGGGGGAGGGATGAGGAGGGATGAACAGGGCAGATCCCTGAAGCTCAGGGGCCAACCAGTTTAGCCAGTTGGTGCACTCTGGCTTCAGTAAGAGATCCTGTCTCAAAAGATAAGATGGGGAATGATTGAGGGAGACACTTAATGGTGTTGCTATCTGGCCTCCTCACACATGCCTAAACACACACAAAGAATGAAGGTATTTCCAGGCTTCTTGAAGCATCTAGGCAGCGGATGCCATCAGTTAAGGCAAGGTTTTGTTCAGAGGAGCAGACTGGAGATGATGAGGGCAGAACGGGAGATGCTGGACTTAAGAGCCTCTGGGCAGCCAGGTGAATTAGGAATGAGCCAACACACAGAACAGTGTCCATTCCAGGCCAGAAACCCCTGGACTTCCCAGTCCAGAAGGTTCTGCACTATTTGGCCTGATATATGGATTTGTCTGTCCTCTGACTTCATATTCATGGGAACTGGTTTGGTACTCACTATTCTTCTTTTTTTGCTTTTGTTTTTTGTTTTTTTTTTTTATTTAGTTCATGTTTTTAAATTAGTTGGTGTTTTGTCTGCATTTATGTCTGTGTAAGGGTTTTGGATACCCTAAAACTAAAGTTACAAACGGTTGTGAGCTGCCATGTGTGGGTGCTGGGCATTGAACCCAGGTCCTCTGGAAGAGTGGCCAGTGCTCTTAACTGCTGGACCATTGTTTCTCCAGCAGGAACTCACAAAGCAATGTTAAATGCTTTTTGTCTCGAAGAAGTGACCTGAATTATTGAGATGCCCTAACTTAGGGTGTACTAAAAGAGTGTTTAGGAGAGGCTTCTGAACTAAGAATGGCCTTTGGTTAAATATAAGGCTCTGCCCTCCAATGGGAGGAGCGTGAGGGCATGTCACAACACAGTTCATCTCACGCAGGTCAAATGCAGTTTGATTCCACCTCGATGAGTTGTCAGATTCACAGGGACAGAAAGACAAACAGTGCTTGCCAGGATCTGGGCCAGCAGGAAGCTGTATTTATAATGTGGAATTGCCGAGATGAGAAACACTCTGGAGATGGGTAGTGCGCATGGCTGTGCAGTAATGCAAACATACTCATGCCGCAGGCTGACAAGCTGAATTATATTACATACACTTTGCCATAACTTTTTTAAAAAATGAAAAACTTAAAAATCACAACCTGAAAAGTAAGCAGCATATCTTCAGTACCAGTCAGTGTTTTCTCCACCTAGCACATCCCATTCAGAGGTCACCGGACTAATAAAATGTGACCTCAAGTCTAGGTGACAATAGTGTCACATCATAAACAGCACCGTTTGTTGAATGTTCACTCTGTACGAAGCGCTGTGCAGTGTTTCACACCTGTAACTCAGGATCATTTTCTCAACAGCCCACAAGGTTGGGTCACTCTCCCCTCTTTAACAGGAAGAAGAAACTGAGGCACCCGCAAGTCCTTTGGCCTACAGTGGGAGGAAATACTGTGTACACCAAGCCTGCTTGCAGGGCCCCTGTTCGCCTCCCTTCCTTCACCAAGGCTTGCTCCCTTGGCAGTCATGGCCTCACTGGTCTCACCCACTTTTCCCAATACGCCATAAGATAATACCATTTTCTGGATAAGTGCCATGATTTCAGAGAGGTTGTCGAGTACATACACCACTGCCTCTTTGGCAGCAAGTCGTGCCCCCAGCTAGGTGTATGATCATGAGACTCTCAACCTCGGTGGATGTGGTGGGCAGGAAGCCCAATTTCTTGTTTCTTCCTTAAAATGGGGTCCTTTGGGAATCTCCAGTGATCCCTCTGGTTCTCCAGCCATGAGAATGGCCCTTTGTGCTGTGGGCCTTTTGAACACTCCTAATGTTGAAAAGGTGGATTAAGGCTTTCTGGTCTCTAGGGAAGCCATAGGACCTGCCCTTGATCAGCAGCCTTTGCATAAGGGTGAGCTTAGGAAAGATAACTACTAAAAGAATCTCTCAAGTGTGGCTGGGGCCAGGGAATGAACAGTTACCTCAAGGTATACACTAACCCCAACAGTATCTCATCGAAATTGCAAAATTGCCGTCTCTTCCCATTCTCTCTTAAGAAAGCTCAAAGTTTAGTTCATGTTTCATTACAGCTAGTCGTTCAAATGCCATGTGGAAGCTAATGTGGCTCTCTCATGTACCCCAAGAGGGAGTGGAATTTGACCTTTAGGCTTTAAGTTGGCTTTACTGAACACTGAGGAGCTAGGGCTGGGGATGACAACCCGGTTCTAGAAGTGCTCGTAAGTAGGCTCCCATGCTCAGATTTCCTGTGGTCTTCTCAATGAATGTTGTCCTATTAATCTCTGGCTGTGGTAATACTCTATTTTTACTTGGACGTATGTTTAGAAACCTCATCTAACTTATAAACTCTCTCCTGTGATAGACATTAAAAGAATGTGCAGAATATATCCTTAAGTTCATGTTGGATGGAGAGCTCGGAGTTTTGCTCTCAACAAAAGCCTCTCCAAATTCCAGAGGCTTTGTTTTTTGTTTGCAGAAGAGAGGAACCCAAAACCCTCAGTTCTGTGCTCTGCCACAGCCCCTCAATGAGCAGGTAGACTTTTCAGCAGGACGGTACTTACCACTGTTTACCGGATAGAAACATGCTCAGTTGCCCTCAACCAAAGGGATATAGTTCTTCAAAAGTTCCTTCTAGGAGATGATCAACCAAGACTGCGGACTCAGTAGACTCCGTGGAGAGTAAATAGACTATCCATCCTGGTGTTCAAAGACAGTTCACTCCAGCACATTCATCGTACCCTCCATTCAGAGGGCCTGTGGAAAACTAGCCTGTTGGAAAGAATTACTTCTTGATTTCAGCTTTTCAAGTTTGATTTGGGGGGGGTCCCCCCTCTGGGTAATGGAGGAAGGGTACATAAGTACAGGTGTGCATGCCAGTGTGGAGACCAGAGGAGATTTTGTTCACCTGTTTGTGAGACAAGCTTTCTCTTTGATCTGGAACTCACTAATAGGGATAAAGGGGGCTGGCCAGCAAGCCCCAGGGATCCATCGGAATCTGCCTCTTGAGGGTTGGGATTACACATACACCACACCCGTCTTCCTTGTGTGAGTACTGGGGTTCGACATCACATTCTCAAACTTGCACACCAAGCCATACAGACTGAGCTAGCCTACCAGTCTCTCAAGTTTGACTTCTTTAACAACTACAAAGTCCTGTGAAACAATGCAGATTTTACTTTAATATTTGAGAGACACCTATATTGTTTTGAAGCCACAAACGCCCTAAGGATGCATTGACAGAGGCTGGTGTGGTTTTGCTCTTTCGGCTCTGTGTTTACCATAGAATTAATCCTAGTTGCTAAACCTTTTTGAGATCACTGCCTTCTTTGCCCATTTCTCCCAGCAGGGATATCTTGAATAATTGTGGGACAATATCAACAAGCAGGACATTGATAGAGACACTGTAATCAAGAGACAGAAGTCCACTATTCCCCCACCTCGTACCATTTTGTCCTCACAGAGCCTTCCCTCAGGCCCCCCCCACCCCCAGCTTGACCCTCAACCCTGTGCTCCAGGCAGAATATAGGGCATTAGAGGAACCAGGTTGTGCCCTTAGCTCCCCAGCCACAGTTCAGGGACATGGCTCCACCTTACTGTAAGGAAACTAAGCGAGCTGGGCGTGGTGGAGCAAGCTTAAGATTCTGGCGTTTAGGAGGTTGAGGCATGAAAAACAAGAGTTCAAGACTCGCCTGGTCTGTATGAGTCCATAACTCATAAAGCAGCAGTGAAGCTGAGAAATGTGCCTGACTGTGCCCAGGAAGCCAAGAATGATGCTGGTGAGCACATGATCAGGAAGACTCGTGAGAGACCCAGCGCTCGCTGAGGGACTGGATGCAGAAATGGGGTTGAGTTCATTGCAAAAGTGGCAATTTACACACCATGATGACGAAATCATAGAATTCTAGTGTTAAAAAGCAAGTTCCAAGAGACATGCAGCGTAATTGAATTTTCATATAAAAAAGTCAAAAACAGTAAAACTCAGGGATATATAATTCTTCACTGAAGCCGTGGTTTTTTAACAAGGAAAGAGTGCCTATAGGCATTTTAACATAGACTGTATTTGGGAGAGGCAAGGGAGCAAGTAGGCCCAATGTGTTTGTTCTCAAAGAGAGCCATTTCAGAGACACTAGGGAGGACATGTTTTTGATTTTGTTGTTGTTGTTGTAGTTGTTGTTTGCTTTGTGGATCTCACCAAGTAGTCCTAGCTAGCCTAGAACGCACTAAGTAAACCAGGCTGGCCTGAAACTCACAGAGATTCTGTTGCCTCTGCCCCCTGAGTGCTGGGATTAATGGTGTATACCACTGTGTGTTTTTGAAAAGATTTGTTTATTTTTATTGTATGTGTGTGAGTGTTTTGTGTATATGAATATGCCTGGTGCCCAAGAAAGCCAGAAGACGGAGTTGGATCCCCTGGACCTGGGGTTGTGGATGGTTGTTAACTGCCATATAGGTTCTAAGACCCAAACCCAGAAAACCCTCTACAAGAGTAACATGTGTTCTGAAACACTGAGGCAATTCTCCAGCCTCAGAGTCTGTGTTTTAGCATGTTTTAGAAATTAATGTATGTTACAAACATTCCTTGCTACATTGCAAATTCAATTTTGTTCTACATGTTCTTGTATGTATGTGCGTGTGCATGTATATGTGCACATTCATGTGGAAGCCAAAGACAATACTGGATTTCTTCCTCATTTGCTATTCCTCCTTATTTTTTTGAGACAGTCTCTCACCAAACCTGAAGCTTAGGCTCCCGAGTTCCTCCTGTATCTCCCTCCCCAGTGCTGGGGTAGGCACAGGTCACCACACCCAGCTTTTTAAGTGGGATTTGAACTCAGGACCTCATGCTTACATGGCAAGCAGTTTACTGTCTGAGCTAGCTTCCCAGAACCTACATAGTAATTTTTAATAGTGAAGTGTTACACTATAAATTAGTCATGATAAAAATATATCTGTATTCGCTGTAAGAACGCAGAAAGGGGCTGATTCCTCATTAGAATGAGGGTTCTTATTCATTGATTTTTCTAATGCTTGTTTGTATGGTTTCTGTAGGGGGAATGTGTGCACATGTATATATACACACTTGCATGTACAAGCATGCATATGAATATAGACAGGCTTAGGGGTACCCTTGGAGGCCACAAGAGGGTGTAACTCTAGCCCTCTGAAAGTGGACTCGTAACCATTGAGCATCTACCTCTCTAGCCTTCTGTTTTGGTTTTGGTTTTTGTTGAGACCCAGTCTCTTGTAACCCAGGCTGGGCTCCAACTAGCCACTTGAACTCTTGATCCTACTGCCTCAGTCTCTCAAATGCTGGGATTACAGCCAGGCACGCCCACACAAGGTTTCGTAATGCTTTTGAAGTGACTCACTTTGGGACTCAGTCTACCAAGTATCACACATGTTGATCCCTATTTTTTATCAGTCCTAGTGCCTAGACCACATCTTACCTGGCATGGTGGTTGCCTTGCAGTTCACATAAACCGAAACCAGATTTATCTATTGACTCAGTTGTCACTGGGGGCTCAGCGAGTAGTATCTTTACACCAACTCTGGAAATTATTTTCCTGCAGAGAAATCCTGCAAAAACCGTATCACAGTTCCTTCTGACGAAAGGAGGACTTTGCATGTCTAAGTTTAGTAAATATCATCTATTTAAAAGTATCTTGGCCAGGCATGTTGGCACATGCGTGCAATTCCAGCACTTGGGAGTCTGGAGCAGAGGAATCTTAAGTTCAAGGCCATCTTGGGCTATGGATGACTTTGTGATCTGACTCAAAATAATAAAGTCTTATATCTACAGAAATGCAAACCAGAGCAAACCTTAAACCAACCCTGACCACAAACAGAAGTCATTGCTGTGGAGTGATCCCCAGAGGTTGCGTGCCCAGCTTTGGGAAGGGGGGGGGGACACTGCTTCATAAACATATCAAATCTCTTTTATCTTCAAATGCAAGGCCTAAAGGACCCACCACAGTACAAGCTGCCAGTCCAACCCTTTACTTCTCTGGCTGCTGCAAACAACGCGCAGTCTCTCCAGACTAGCTCTGTGTTTGCCTTCCTCTGCTCTCCACCTTCCCTGTCTTCAAAGTCTTCCAGTCTCCACCCTCTGTGGGGATTCTGTGCTCTCTGTACCCATAATGAGTCAGCATATGGATGCGTACCTTCGTTTCCAGGGAAGTGGATGGGGTTATCAAAAAGCCCAATCTGTCCAAGCAAAGATAAAAATCAAGGGATTTTTTTTATGGCAACCAAGAGAGTCAGCTCAGCAAGTTCGCTCTGGAACATACAGTACCAGTCCTTTGGGAAATACCTAGCTAAGGAGTGACTTTTGGTCTCCTGGGTACAATGCTGGCTGCTGTGCAGACAGCAGACCCTTTGTAAGAGGAAAACAGACCCGGTCATAGCTGGGTGGTGACGAGATAAAGGCAGGCCACTCCTGTTTGAATGTTTGTCATTTTGGTGGGGATTTTGTTTAACAAGTTCCTACCTTATCTGTCCCTTTTCAGATTTATAGCTCCAGGGCCCATAAAAGGGAGGCCACAGATATGAGCGAGCAGTGGGAGAGAGTGAAAATAAACCCAGGCTCTTCAATAAAAATGGTTCCCAGATATTTTGGAATTTTCAGCAAAGATCAGTCTCAGAGGCTCCAGTAGTGTTTGACTAATGATAGCGACGGCACTCGGCTAACTCTGTATGTAATAAACACTGGAGGGGGTAGCCTTGGCATTTCTTATAGCATGTTTGTATTTTCCATTAACTCCATATTGGAAAACTGTTAGGTTTACTATTATAACTCAATTAGAAATTAGTCAGGTAGTTTATTAGGTGCATGAATATAAAATGATTCCCACCTCAGAAAATCATTATGCCTCACCAGTCAAGAAAAGAATATTTAAATTGTCTCCTTTTTAGAACCATCCCCATATTCAGGGCAGAGACTTTACTGTGGCATCTGCAGGCGTGTGCAGACTCTACAGTCTTTATGCTTTAGAGGATTGCTCCTGGCTACTGTGTATTTTCCTGCACATAAGCCAAATAAGGCCCTTAGTCTGAACCAAGAGCTGACCTGCGCTTCACCTGCGTGCTGTGCGGATTCCTTCAGTCTGTGACATTGTCTTCTGCTCCTGTGGAGGAGAATGAGTCTTCGCTTCATTCTAAATCACACCAAGATCTATCACTTATGAAACACTGCAAGATAAAAATCATAATTGCCATTTTACAACTCAGAAGATAGTGGCATGCCTGAGATCCCACAGGTGATACATGTGGTACTAGGTTTAAACAAAGTGCTGAGTGTCCACACTCAGCCCCAGCTCCTTCTGTTCTGCCTCCATTTATCTGACGCACACAGTGATGTAACACCATCACTGGTCCTGTAGATATGATCTTGCTCTGCTTCCCTGAGATTTGAGTCAGAACTGCTAGGGATGCGGGTACATGGAGTTAGCACATACAGATTGTGTGCCAGAGCCTTGGGGACGAAAGAGAATGCGGAGCATTTGGAGTTCCTTTAACACAGCTAGGTCTTGGTAGAGTGTTTGTCGTGTTTGTAGCTGGAGATGAAAGGAAGTAGCTGTTGCACACATGGAGACATCTTGAGCAGGTGAAGGGCTGAGGACTGGCACCCATCATCCCCTGAGGAGATTTTGGTAAACGTAAGATGGTTTAATGTGCTTGATTTGATTGGGCCTGGAGTTGGACCAGAGCCAACACCTGCCTACCAGCAGGGCAACTCCCTGCTACAGTAGGGAACTTGTTCCTTCAAAGTCTCCACCCAAGTATTGAACCAACACAACCTCTTCTCCTCATGACCAGGCCCTCAGAGGGATGACTGCACTTCCGACCACAGTGACAAGACTTGATCATAGTCGCCAAATACCATTTGCTTTGTTTGTTTTCTGGTTTGTTTGCTTTATTTGTAATTTTGGAGAGATCTGTTTATGAACCCATTTCAAAGGAAGCCAGCTAGCTCCTCATGCCCTTTACTGCGAGTGTTCGTTGACATGCCAAGCCAGAGACAACCCCTGGTTTTGTAAAGGAGTAGGTGAATGCAGAGGCATTTGTCACCAGTGCACTGCTATGGAGCTATTAGATGAAAGGGAAAGACAAGCAGGCTAGCAACAGGAGGCAACACTGAGCAGCTTCGTATATGGAGTTGGGTCCGGGGTTTCACTGGATGGATGTCCTAGCGCTCAAACCCAGCACTCACGCTTAGCTTGTGACACTTACATGTTACAGTAACAGTTAAGGCACTTGGTAGTTTCCTACACCTGCTTTCAGTTGATGCAGAGAAAGAAAATACAGATGTGATAGATACAATGGCATCTGCAGAGAGAAGGAAAGGGAACATTATCCTGACTGATAGGGAATCCAGAAAATTCTTTTGGGGAAGTATCCCAGGGGCATGGTTTTAAAATTCCAGTTGGATAGGCTACATAGTAGAACCCTGTCTCCAAACAAAACAAAGACCCCCCCTTTGGGGGCGGCTACTTCACGAACTGATGAGTGGGAGACAAAGGATTCTTTACAGCTTTAGACCAGTTTATTCCCAGGAACAGCTATGGGGTCTGTGACCACAATGTGCCCAAAGCTAATTAGAAATTCTATGAATAATAGAACATTTCTCCATGATAAAGTTATAAAAGCCAAATAAAGCATCAAACTTTTTCTTAGAGGTTTAGACAACAGGGCTCAGTGACTTTAATATCTCATGAGAAAATAGTCATGAAGGCAGGACCCACTAAAACTTGTAGCTCGGAGAAGAAGTAGAGGGGAAGATTGAATGTTAAGTAATAAAAAGGCAACTTATCACTTAGGTGAAGGCTCTGAAATGAGAGAAAAGCACTTGGCTCAGGTCAAGGACTGAAGCCTTAGCTTAAGTCAGAATAGTCTTTAAAGAAGGTGTGGCCTGGTACAGTGTACAGTGTGCCTTTGTTCCAAAGGGCAGGGCTATAGATAGAAAGCTAAGAATTAGATGGAG
>NW_004949124.1:4564037-4595063 GCF_000317375.1 Microtus ochrogaster | reverse complement strand
AGAGAGAGAGAGAGAGAGAGAGAGAGAGAGAGAGAGAGAGAGAGAGAGACCGAGACCAGAAGAGGGTGCTTAGGGAGCTAGCATTTCAGGCAGTTGTAAACCACCTGATCACCTGATGTGTGTGCTGGGAACCAAACTCTGGTCCTCGAAAAGAGAGTAAACTGTCTTAACTGCTGGCCATCTCTTCAGCACCAGGACAGAAAGTTTTGTTTTTCTTTTTTGTTTTTGTTTTTTGACTTTATGATAGAGTAGAAATTCTTTATGGCTAATTGAAGTAAGCAAACAGTTAAGGGAGCTTCTCTCTCATGTGAAAGGTGCAAGATGATCTAAGATGGCGCCAACCATCAAGTTGCTTTCCGTCTAGCATGGATGTCTGTGAAGCTAGCAGTCATGTGAGCAGGAAGGATCTCTTCCTTCCACTTGGGAAAGCAGAGATCCCTGAGAGAGGAGAAGTGGGGGGCAAAGGGCAGGCCCAGCAGCATCTGGCTTCATATAGACCAAGGAGAGTGTAATGCCTTGGTCACAGGAAGTCCTCTCTTTGCAGGAAGCCATCCTCACAGCCATAGTGCCCTTAGCCAGTCTTCTAGAAAGCCACAGAATTGCTTTGCTCTGGCTGCTGAGAAAAGATAGGGTCCAACAGAGGCACACAGAGCTGATAAGACATGCTGGTGGAGGGGCTGTGCTTACCCGGTTTCCTTAACTGAGCATCTGTTCCATTCAGCTTTTAATGGTTTCAGCACTTGGGGCAGCATACCATTCCCCTGCTCTCGTCACTCTGTCCACTCCAGGACGCTGTGCAGTGCAGCATGGTGAGCGCTTCCTACCCCAGCTATAAAAAAGAATCTCTGAGCCTTAAAATTCTGAGCCTCACACCACAAACCTTCCTGTACCTTGCCTTTCTCCAAGGGACCAGGGAAGATAGGTTGACAAATTTGTGTGTTTCAAAAGTAGCTTCCAGCATAAGCCAGCTGCACAGCTGGTTTGAGAGTGTACAGATGTTAGAAAAAGCATTCATCCCTCCATCGAAAAACTAGGTTAGGTTTAGGTTCTCACCCTCACCACATAGTGGCCTCAAGACTCGGTATCTTCATATGTGAAATGGAATTGCTTTTTCTTCCCTACCTTCTAGGGCCTATATGAGGATTAAATCACATGAACACAAATTAGATTCTGTCCTTTAGCAATGTAAGGCGTTAGTTACTCCTGTTCTTGTCACTCCCTTGGCTCCCTCCCTAGTTATACCAGGTCATGTCAGGTCACCTTGCTTCTGGATCATTTCACTGGCCAGCTCCTGTGCCCAGATACCATATCCAACCAATGGAGACACGCTTTTATCCCATGGCCTCTTGGGGAACAGTCTTCCTTGGCCAGCAGGCCGCCTCTCTCACTCAAGAGCCTCTTTGCCGACCCTCCTTTCTGTTTCTCCTTGGCTTCATCTTGTACCATTTCTGAAAATCTGGCTGCTGTTTTACTGTCTGATCTGAGTGTCTTCCCACCTGCTCTGAAGAACACAGGGTGAAGTTTTGACATGTTACTATCCTGTGAACTTGCCTCTTCTGTCTAGACACTTTGCTTGCTGAGGTCCAAGCCTATGTCTGAATCGCCTTCTAACTCACTGGTAGGTACAGAGCCTCCCACAGTGGCAGGCCCTGAGCAAAAGCACAGCAGCCACTGTACTTGGACAGGCAGCGTCCCTTTTCCTCGTCACAAACAGGGAGGTAGATAGTGCTCCCCTTTGGCAGTGAGAAAAGAGAAGCTTGCAGGGGCTGCATGTCATCTAACTTATGGGAGTGAAAGGATGAGTAGGGTCTCTGTCTCCTGGAAGGGATCCAGAGGATGTGGGAGCCCAAGGGTAGGCTTGATCATGAAGTGGCCCCTGGGACATGGTGCACAGGCCCTCCTGGGACTGGAGGCTAAGGCTGATTAGAGAAGTCTTCACAGTAAACACTAGACCCAAGAGGAAGCAGGAGGCATGATGGCAGGGGGCAGCTCCTCGTGGGGATGAGCAGCAGAGTTCAGGTGATCCAACTGACCTATTTAGTACAAATCAAGGGGAGAGGAGTTAGGAAGGGTTGGGGTGACTCAGCCTCTGCCTGCCTGGAGTCATCAATGGGCTATGTAGCCTATTTCCTGGGGAATTTTTCAGATAAATCAGTGATTTCATTGTTCTGTCCTTAAGCACCCTCAGCAACTTGGGGAGACTGTTCACATGACTGTCTGGATGATACAAAAAGTCTGATCTCTGACAGGAGAGGCTGGGGCAGTGGTAGAAGTTTCTAGGCCTAGTGGTAGAGGGAGTTCTGTTCCCTTCTGATCTCCCTGAAGAAAGCCAGAGTGTAGGTGACCAGTGCTTTGATATTTCAATATCATTGCCTCATTTATGAAGATAGAAGCTCCCCAGAGGTAGCCAGCTCCTGCCCCTGGTTGAATTCATTGTCTCACCAGGACAGGCCTGGGGTGGGGCTGATAAAGAGCTGGCAATGCCAATCTCACCAGGCAAGCGGGAAGGCAGTGGGCAGGCCTGAGGGTTGGAAAGCAGCACAGAGAATGGGTAGAGAGCCAGAATTTGGTTGTGTGTCTCTAAAATCAGGGTGTGGCATAGGACTGGCTTCTGAGAAATCAAAGATAAACATTTAATGCATACAAATTTATTGGCACGGCTACATCTTTTGTCAAAAAAAGCCATAAATTTACAGTTCAGGATTTTTAAGAAAATAGCTATTGAGAGATAAGTTATCTCTCCATAGTCAATATGCTCTCCTTACTAAAAGATAAGCCTTTGATTAACCTTTAGCCTAAAATATTAAAATTCTAGCTCTCATATGCTGTTAGGAATAATTTTTCTTACTTACTCATTTACTTATTGTGTTGGTTTGCTTATTAACAGGACCTCTAGCCATGCTGGCCTCAGGCTCACTATGTATGACCTTGAACTTCTGATCACACTACCACACCCAAGTTTATGCAGTGCTAAGCGTGGAACCCAGGGAACCCAGGGACTTGTAAATGCTAGGCAAACTCTCTACCAGCTCAACTACATCCCGACTCCAGGGGTAGCTTTCAGTAGCTTCCTTCCCTCAAGCCTTGTCCACCATCCTGATCATATCAAGCAAGAGGAGTATATCATATTTTCTTAAATCATCTTTGATATTTTCCTTCTTCCTTTCTCCCAGTTTACTAAATACTTATCAGGAGCTTGGGGCAGAAGAGGAAAAGAAAAATGGGGACTAATATGACAACAAGATTTGTACCTTCACAAGTAAATATTACAATTTAGCTGGCTAACTGCTTGTGGAAGCTTGTTAGGTCAAAGTGACTCACTTGCGTAGATGAGGTTATTTTTAGAGCTGTAATTTGTACTGTTTAGAAAAGAATAAAGCGATGGTAAAAGGCTAGATGGCTCATTACAGTTTACAGAGCTCAGGAACCCAGCATCCATGCGAAAGATGACTAAGCAAGGGGTCGGTTGGTACTTTCTCTCAGAATTTTACAGACATGAGTCATCCACTTCAGTCTGCAGACACAGCATCAAGGTACCCATGACTCAGCTCCCATTTAGACAGAGCACTAGAATTCAATTCTGATACGCTTTTGTAGTTAAGTAGCGAGGAAATTACATAGCAAAGCAAAATAGGCCTTTGTGCCATGCAGTCATCCAGTATTTAAGCAAGGACTGATTGATCTTCATCTCTGGTCTTTCAAAGAATCTATTTATGATCCACGCTGGGTGAGCTTTTCATTCTGCTGCAGCATAGCACAGTGCCACCTCCTCACACTGGCTCCTCTGACCCAAGTATTCAATCAAGCTCAGTAGAAACTCAGTCTTGCCCTCTCTCCATTCATGTGTCCAGCATGAAGGCCCACTTCCTTTAACCAGGGTGTGTGTGTGTGTGTGTGTGTGTGTGTGTGTGTGTGTGTGTGTGTGTGAGAGAGAGAGAGAGAGAGAGAGAGAGAGAGAGAGAGAGAGAGAGAAAATCTTCAGCCTACAATATAAAAATATTAGTTCTCAAAGCTGGAAGAAAAAGCTTCCAAAGGCTTTTCCATTCCACACTGGGTTACAAGAAATAAAATAATATTTGACATGGTCTCATGTACCCCAGGATGACTTTGAATTTGCTGTATAGCCCATTTTGAAGTCCTGATTCTTTTACCTTTACTCCCTAAGTTCAGATATAACCAACAGATGCTACCAAACCTGGCTTCAAAGTGTTTTTCCATGCTTAAAAAAAAACACAGCAACTACCCATGCACATAAGATTTCTCTTTATAGATAAGTAGCCTGGTCAAGGCAAGTGCACCTTGTCTAATGGGGCTTCCACTGTGTTCTCTGATTGACACTGAGCTTTGCTGGTCCAGTGACCCTCAAGGTATACCTCATACACTGAGCTTCCTCTTGTCATTGGCACATAAATTACATGTTTTATTCAGAGTTAAGAGTGTAACCTCTCCATTCATATGTACAGAGAGTGGTCCTTTTTAGTTTGCAGACCTATCATTTGATTGTTTATAGCCAATGATGAATTTTACTGTATTTATTTCAGAAAAAGCAACATGATCGCAAAAACACGAATGAAAAACAGTAGCATCCTCCCCTATGCCTGCCCATCCCCAGCCATTTTCAGCCATTTCTGACACTTGGCATTGCCCCTTTAACCATCTGTCTGCTTGCTCCAGGTGTGCCCTGTCAGTAGCACCATTACCAGGAACAGCAGTGCATGCTGAGACTAAAGTCCTGTTGTCAAAAGAAGCCCTAAGGACATTTAAGTCAACTCAGCAAATACTGAAACACATACTGTGAACCCAGCCCTGGACTAGGCCCAGAGCTGCCGAAGTGGCTGGGTGCACAGTATTTGTCCTTGGGTGGGAGAGTCAGACGTGGAATCATGCAGCTGCATGTGTGGATGCGTCCAGACCTCTTCTGAAAGTCTTCAAGGAAGGTCCTGAGCTTGCACTTCACATGTAGGTTCAAGTAGGTGAGGGGTGAAGGATGCCCTGAAGATAATAATACAGCATGCTTATGACTGGTGTAGTAGACTCCAACGGTGGAAATCACCATAGATTGAATTTTTTAGGATAAGTGAGTGAAGAGAGTCATGGGCACATAAGAGAGAAAAGAAATTTGCCTGATTAGGAAGAACCATGTGCGTCAGTTGTTCAAAATATGCCATCTTCCTGATGGATAGGCCTGAAGGGATGTTAAACATGGATGTGGCATTTTCCCAGACTCCCAAGTATGATGGCAGAGGGTAGGAGATGCAGGTGGGAAGAGAAACCGGGGTTAGAAAAATGACTTTGGTAACGAGTTCAGGCAAGAGACTGTGAGGGACTAAAACTGTGGGAGTTGGGAGAGGAAAGGATGGGAGCTAGAAATACATCAGCAAAGGATGAGCACTTGGTGAGCACTCACGCGTTTGAGGGTGAAGGAGAGGGAGGACTCACAGACGGCTGTACAATTCTGGCTAGGTAAGGAAAGAGTGGAAACTGAAGCAGAGGACCAGAAGTCAGAAGAATGTGAATGAGTTTGCATGTGTTGAGTCTGGGGTGTTTGTGTGAGAAGTGCAGATATTCAGTGAGGAGCAGAAAATAGGTGGGCCAAAAGCTTTGTAACCACATAATGATGGCGGTTGGAGCCTTGGAGCTAGTGGTATGGCCAACAGCTGATGAAGGGCAAGAGAAGATCATTGCTGGAAAATACTATGCATCAGAGGGATAAGGTGACCCAGGTGAGAGGCATCAGGAAAGGAGAGGACAGGATTGGGAAGGACCAGGAAAAGCATCACTATGGCGATGGTAGTGGGGGCTTATGGATGGAGTAACAACCACCAGTGAGTGTGGATAGGGAGAAGTCAAGTGTGAGCAGGCTCTAGGATTTGTTGAAAGTCCCCTTTTATGAGTGTAGAGAATTAAAGGAAGAGGGGATAGATAGTAGCTGGTAGAGGTGATGGCTAAGGGAGCAAGTCTGGAGAATGAAATTGTCTCCAACACAAGGAGGAAGAACCAGTGATGTAGCCGTTGACATTTCTCAGTGTAGCAGCTCCGGGGAAGGATGTGAAGAAGAGAAGCATCGCTAGTACAGCAGCAGCCCTGCCCTCAGCTACCCCTGGGAACCACCAAGCAGTGTTTGCCCTCTCTGACACTGCCTGTGGAGAAGGCCACTTGAGAAGCATAGGATAGAGTTGTCTTTGGACCTAAGATTTGGGCAGACCAGGCCGTGAGCCCCCTCCATCTGCACCTTATTGTCTACAGAAAGGGAACACCTTTGAGGCTAGAGGAGCTCTAGCTGGACCCTCTCTCTGCCTCATAACCCCAGGGGCATTCAGTGCACTCTGCTCTGTTAGTGGTCCTCACACTGCATTGTGAGCATCTGTCCCTGACTTCTAGCTTTCCCTTGTTCCCTGCCTATAGCCCAGAGTTAAACAGCCAAACAACTTGGGCTTTTCAAATAAGCTACAGATTCACCTTTTTATATTTAAATATGCTTATAATGATGTTTCAGGTCCTATCTCAAACCACAACTGTGTGTTGTTTTCTGTTTTGTATTTACGTTTGGCTGGTTGGTTGGTGTTGGCAGAGGCTGCACATTCATTCTCAGCTGCTCAGACCCTAAATAATCACACAGAAACTATATTATTTGCAATACTGTTTGGCCAATAGCTTAAGCATATTTCTAGCTAGCTCTTACATCTTAAACTAACCCATCTCCATTAATCTGTACATCACAATGAGGTCGTGGCCTACCGGCAAAGTTTCACCAGGCTCCAGCAGAGGTGTCTATCTCCTGTGGCGGTTTACATGACTTCTCACTGACTCTGCCTTTTTTCCCTCCTTTATCTGTTTGGAATTCCTGCCTTGCTATATTCTGCTAAGCCACTGGCTGAAACAGCTTTATTCATTAACCAATAAAAGCAACACATAGAAGGACTTCCCACACCAGGCTGGTTGGTTGGTTGGTTGGTTGGTTGGTTGGTTGGTTGGTTGGTTGGTTGGTTGCTTGCTTGCTTGCTTGCTTGCTTGCTTTTTGAGACAGTCTCATGTGACGTAGGTTGGCTCAGAACTGACTGTATAGCCCAGGCTGACCTTAAATTCCTGATCCTTGAGCCTACACCTTCCAAGTGCTGGAATTACAGGCCTGAACCACCACACTTGGCTAAAACTGAGTTTTAAATAGTTGAAATCCCAAAGGTCGTTTTGTACTAGCTGAAAACCCTTGGTCACATTCTTAGAGCTTGAGGACAACAGCTCTTGAGTCTGTACAAGTCTTAAACTATGCTTGCACCAAATTTACACAGACAGTTAGATGCTGTGGGTCGGATGTGTACTTACTGAACCTGCAAGTCATGACCCTTTGGGGGTTGAACGACCCTTTCCCAGGAGTTGCCTGAGACCATCAGAAAACACAGATATCTACACTGTGATTCACAACAGTAGCAAAATTAGAGTTACGAAGTAGCAATGAAAATAATCTTATGGTTGGGATCAGCACAGCACTAGGAACTGTGTTAAAGGGTCGCAGCATGAGGAAGGTTGAGGACGCCCCTGCTCCTGACTCACGCCAGCGCTTGCTCCTGCACTACTTTGCAGATCTCTGATTTTTCTGTGAACTAAGCATGAGGAATGACTTAGCAAGCTGAACAAAGAACCAAACCTGTTTTTCCATGAGCCAATTGATAATAAATCTAAAATGAGACATTTGGCCTCTGGCAACAGAGATCTTCATCACAGTGTGATTGGTGAGGGGTCGGGGCAAAATGGGGCAGGCAGGAGCACTGTGCTGCCTGCTGTCAGAGCAGTAGCGGGCACACTGAGAAGGGCTTAGCCATTGAGTCTGTTTGAGATATGGCCAGGTTTACTTCAAAGTTCTTTGAAACTTGAGTTTCTTTTCTATTTCTAATCTGATTCTTCTCACTAATCCTTAAATACTCTATATACATGAACTTCAGTTTCTGAATTCAGACCTCTTTGGTCTTCCGAGCACAGGTTTAGCCCAAGCTTAATGGGTTATAGGGTAGCAGGAGACCCACCAGGCCTCACACAGCTGCCTTAGCAGAGTGCAAGAATTGTTTTTATCACAGAGCCTGTAGCTTGCAGTGTGGGCTAGAACAAGGGCTAGGGCAGTTGTTAAGTTGGCATCTCTGTGTAGGTCAGATAAAAAGCCAGCTCGCAGTAGCAGAGGAAGCTTATTGATCTATTCCATATGAACTTCATTTGTATGTTGTTTGGAGCGGACTTGGATGGTGGGTGTGGGAGGCCTTGCCACTTGCTCTGGCAAAAAACCTGCAAGTATGTTCAAAAGTATACCTAGAGCCAGGTGGTGGTGGCGCACGCCTTTAATCCCAGCACTCGGGAGGCAGAGGCAGGCGGATCTCTGTGAGTTCGAGGCCAGCCTGGTCTACAAGAGCTAGTTCCAGGACAGGAACCAAAAGCTACGGAGAAACCCTGTCTTGAAAAAAAAAAAAAGTATACCTAGCTGTCTCGTGTAGGCTGATGCTGGGTTTTGAATATACACCCTCATTTCTCTTGATCCAGGGCGGAAGTCGATGTGAAGGGCAGTGCCTGTGCAGGCGGTCCTCGATAGGACGGCAGACTCACCGGGGAAGGAATGGGCTTGGCTGAATCTTAGACTGAGTCTGATGTCTAGTGAGCTTAGAACAGGCAGGCAGAGCTCTTTCTGCCGCCGCTGCCAGGATGCTCTGGTGGCAGTAGGGCTATTAGATCTCACATCTAAAGGCTTCAATCCAAGGTAGCTCTGCCTGATTGAAATGAGGTACTCTCTGTTCCCAAGTTAGTGCTCTGTGAGTGGGCTTGTGGCTAGGCTGGAAGGCTGTATCTAAGCATAGAGCCTATGTTAGGGCATTCTGCAGGCCTCTGGAGTTAACAGGCTAGAGCATAAGTTGAGAAGTCAGAAAGGAGGCAGACATTTTGAAGTCATCAGAAGGTCTTCATTGATGGATGGACTTCCTCGAAGAAGAATTATTGGGCCCCACAGAGTTAGCAAGTCCCTCACCTAAGCTTGGAGATTGAGACTAGTGAGCAGAGGGGCGGGTGAGGGCGGGTGTGGAGAGGAAGAGAAGAAGCAGGTCGATGGTGTCATGGAAACTGTGGAAGAACAGAAGTGAGCAGCAGTGTCAAGTGCCCCTGAAGCCCCACAGATAGGACCATAAAGTGTTTTCTCAATCAAAAGGAGAAAACAAGGGAATTGAAACATCAAAAACAAAACTCAAGCCTAAGATCACTGCACCCTTGAGCTTAACTTTTCTGAAAGACAAGCGCATCAATTCCCTCTCACTGTCCATTCTGACAGAATGTCAGTCAGACTCCTACACTTCCTCCACGCAGGGCCAGCACACGCTTGCCTGAGGCTGCCCCTGACTGAGACGGTAACCCAGTACATCCGAAGAGAGCAGCGAGTCGGATTTGTAGAGCCTATGGTGGAAGGCATGGAGGCTTCTGATGTCTGCTGACCGTTCTTCTTCGCTCTCTCGGCTGTCCTCCGGCTTGTCCCAGAGGCAGACTGAGTAGAAAGGAGGAGAGAGAATACCAGGGCAGAACGCATGCAGCACTCTGCAGGCCTTCACTCGGTGTTGACGCCCTGCCTTTTCCATAGTGCTTTAAAAAGTATTTAGAATGAACAAAACAAAAGCCTACCACACCTGACTGATGTCCGTTCCAAGGGGATTTTCAGATTTGGGTTCATGGAGAATCCAGTCATGCTGTGAAAGCAGCCATCATGTTGTGGCTGCTGCATTTCTGCAGGGGAGCGTATGCATGGTCACTGGCCTGCTACAGTGGGTCTCAGGAGAGGACCTTGGCATCTTTTCTGTGGCTGCTCAGGCAGTGAGAGGCAGGAGGCCTCAGGCCACCCCTACAGCACAAGCCCTTCACTTGTCAGTCAGGCTGTAACTGCTGTGCTCTTGCTGACCTCTGATGAGACAAGACAGAGAAACCTCTGAGAAAAGTGGGGCCCTGTCAGCACACCTATCAAAAGGCAGTGAAGAGGGGAGCTAGAGATGTCCCCATGGCTGTGTGATTTAGTCAAAGGGCCTAGGTCTGACTCTCATACCTGTTAATCAGACTCATGGGGAACTTCCCAAGTCCTTAGTAGTACAGTCACCACACATCTGAACCACTCTAGAGCCAGGGCCTAGGGTTGCCAACCAAGATCAGCGCTCTCTGGCACTGGGTTAGAGGCTGGCACATCTTCCTGACCTTACCATGACTAAATGGCCTACTATCAGAATTGGATGTATAATTCTGAATTTGAATCTTGTAGGGTTAAGAGAGAAGTAAATGTGAAGTCTGTTTAGATTTTTATCAGGACAACACACACACAGAGAGAGAGAGAGAGAGAGAGAGAGAGAGAGAGAGAGAGAGAGAGAGAGAGAGAGAGAAGAAAGAGAAAGAGAGAGAGTTAGAGTTGTGGGGCTTATAAAAGCAAACCCTCCGTTACCAGGATGGCTTGTTGGGGGCGAATGTGCCTTTCTGGGGGTTGGCACTGAGCCAAGGCCCCTGATGGCGAGGACCTTCTCCCTGCAGCTCTGATGTGCAAGTCGAGCCGCTTGTGGGAGCCCAGAGCTTGCCTCAACAGGATCACCTTGTGTTGACACAGTTTATCCTCGTTCATTAAAGATAGGTGTGAGAGTAATGAGACCGCTCAAGAGTCTCATTTGGGGCAGCAACCTTCTGTTATCTCAAATGAAATCTTAAGTGAAGTTTCTATCAGAGAAGAACATTCATTCATTCCCAGCACATCTCCCACCCAATCACACAGCAGAAATAATGACCACAGGAGCTAGCCAAAATAAGTAAGTACCATTAAGACAAACTCCAACCCCGAACAATTCACAAACCAAAGAGGTAATCCTTAGATGTACCAAGACTGATTCTGTTCCTGCCTATCCTTTGTTTTCCTTAAGATCAAGACTGCCCACTCGCAAACAAAGGGAACGCTTTTGCTTGCAGGAAACACCTCTGAGAGTGGGAGAGTATTGCATTCTGAAGGCTCAGAGAGACTGGCCAAGTTCTCTTCAAGCTTCTGCCGGTTTGACTGGCTTCTGACTTGGGAAGCTTTTGCTACAGGACACCATTTTTGTTGTGTGCCAAATATCCTACATATCTACTCACTAGACTGTGTAAATTACCCAGAGGCTTGCAAGGTAGATATTTTCCCATTTTAAAGATGAGGGGACTCACACTCAGAGAATTTGGTAAATTGCCTGAGATCACCCTGATTGTAAGTGGTAGAGCAGGGATCAAGCCCAGATCTGTCACATTCCAAAGACAGTATTTTTTCCAGTATACCGGCCTGTTCTCACATTCCTGAACCTTCCACCCTTTTTCACCCAATACTTGCTATATGCCAATAAAGGCAGTGAAGGTATGCAGGGCTTTATTTCCACCCCTCAGGCTTGAGTTTCTCCAGATTTATAGTGTGGGGGGAAAAGGCCCCGAAAGATCAGGTAATGTGCTAGTGCTCCTAAGGGAACCCAGGCCGCCCTCCAGAACACACTCCTTCAATGGGGCATCCCCTCCATTCAGAAAGCCCCTCCAGACAACTCGGAACTGAACTGACTTGTTAGTTCTCTGAAGTGTTCTCCATCCAGGAGGATTCGTACTGATCGAGCTGGCTACTGTCTCACTTACTGTAATAAGTATAATGGGAAACTTTCTCCACATAGAAAAATGTCCACAGTCCTGTGTTCTGTGTTCCAAGCGTCACTCTACCCAGTGTGCTTGCCCACCACACACCCCTGTAATACTTCTGCTGTGGTCCCCTGGTCCTCTCCTCCTCCACTCTGGCCATTCCCTCTATTCGGCCTTCCTGCTCCTGTCCCTTCCTTCCCAGTGTGGTCCTCTCTAACACCCTGCTAGAAACCTGCCTTCCAGCCACCCCCCTCGCCCCTGGGCAGCGCCTTTCTACCTGTGACACTGGTAGAACCACTTCTGCTGTCCCCACCACTCCTCCCAGCCTCAGGTGGTGGAAGTCACACCTGGAACAATGAGGAGGAAGACCCAGCTTGATCATTATGGCTTCCCTCAGCTGCCTCAAGGGAGATGCTTGGGGAATGACCCTCACACTGGCTACCCTGTTGCCCTCTGTATTATATAAAGGTTTTAACAGCATCACAGCAGGAGGCAGAGGTAGGTGGATCTCTGAGTTCAAGGCCAGCCTGGTCTATAGAGTTCCAAGACTGTCAGGGCTACACAAAAAAACCCTGCCTAGAAAACCAAAACAAAATCAAAGATTATTTTAGCTTGAGTAATTTTATTCTTTTCATAAATCCTCATTAGTCATCCTTCAAATTGGGGCCATCACAGTGTTTGTAAATTTGTATGTAGCTAGTTCAAGTTTTTAGGACTGTAATATAAGCTGACCAATGCCAGCCCCTCTTTCTCAACCAGAAACACTGCATTGGTCCTCTTCCTTCTAATCATCTACATTTAGTACCTTGCCCATGAATTCTTTTAAATTAAAAACTTATGATGTTTTAGAGACTTTGCCCAGCTTTTAAGTGCCAGGGATTTTTGCATTTGAATATATTTTAATTTATTTAAGGATTCTTTTAATCAAATGCTTCCCTAATTTAGCCAGTTTTCTTTTTTAATACTCCCAAGCCAGGAATTTGTTTATTGTGACTAAATTCTTTTTTAAATAGCACTTAAACCAGTACTAAATGCTATTTATGGCACTCTTCCTTGCTAGATTTCTTTCTGCATCTCAAAAGCATATGCTTCCTTCTTCCATGTCTCGTGCAGTTAACATTTCCTCACTGTGGGGTTCTGTGCCAGTCAGTCACCAAGCGTACTATGACCACCTCTCAGTGGCCAGCCCTTAGTAGGGGCAACACGCAAGCAGCCCAGCTGAGAAGTGAAGTGTACGGACCCAGAAGATGAAGGCAATGGGACTTGAGCTGTCTCTCAGGGTAGAAGCAGAAAGATGGTGGAAATGGGAGTGTCGGAGCATCAGGGAGCAGGAGAGTCAGACTTGAGCACACAGCCAACCTCTGCAAAGCATGGACCCTTGGTTCTAGCATGGCGCCTGGATCAGGGAATATGGTCACTGAGGGAGGAGAAGGGTTCCCTGCTCAGAACCCCTTAGTCCCAGCTTCAGCTGCTGCTGTTCTGTGACCCTCCTGAGAACCTGAGTGAAGGAGCCCTACTCGGGAGCTCAGGTTGGAAGCATGCCAAGGTCCAGAACCGAGACCATTTCTTGCCGCCCTGAACCTGGGTGAGAGTGGGACTGGAAAGACGCAGAAAGACAAGGAAGCCTGTGAGGGAGGAGCTACTTGGCCTTCCGGGGTCAGCATCTTCTTCCCTCAACTTTGCGTATTAAGGGCAGGGAAGTAGGGATAGAAGCAAGACTGATGAAAAACAAAAGTTAAGGCTTCTCTGGCAAAAGGTTAGAGCCCTGGGTTACCTCTGCAGCCGTGCATGGGTGTCACTGGCTTCTCTTTCTATAGACTATCCCCAGACTCCAATTCTGATTCATCTTTACCCTTTTCCAACCAGCTCAAAGTCCATCCCCTCTGCAGAACTCTAACCTCAGGCGGAGATCCCCTCTCCTGCTCTGTGCGCCTCGTGTGAATTCAGGGTTCCTTCCCTTCCTCAGATCTTCTTTGCAGAGCCTGGGCATGTCCATGGCACCCTCATGCTTTCTGTAGTCTACCAGCTTCGGGTTTGTTTGATTTCCTGAAAACTGTTGAGCTTCCCTAACCCTTTGGCTTATAAAAACCTACTTGTACACTTTAAAGAGTAGTAAAACCTGGCAGGAGGGAGCCATTCCAGCAGCTTTGAAGCCCTGTGTTGCCTCTCCCGGCAACAGCTGCTAACCTGAACTTTGTATTAACTATTCCTATAGTTACCATATCAACTTCGTATCCGTAAACACTGTAATGCTCATATAAACACAATATGCAGCATATCACTTTTTTTTTTCTTTTTTTTTTTTGGTTTTTTCGAGACAGAGTTTCTCTGTAGCTTTTGGAGCCTGTCCTGGAACTCCCTTGGTAGACCAGGCTGGCTGTGAACTCCCAGAGATCCGCCTGCCTCTGCCTCCCGAGTGCTGGGATTAAAGGCGTGCGCCACCACCGCCCAGCCAGCATATCACTTTTTTACAGATTTCGAACTTCACATAAATGGAAGTATACTGATTTCTGCCTCTGTGAATGTTGATATCCTAGCCCACGGTGCAGATCAGTGACAGGACATGCATATCATGAATAAGGTCCTGGGCTCAATCCCCAGCACCAAGAAAAAAAAGTGAATTTCTTGCTCCTTAAAGCTTTGAAAAATTATTATCTAAAGCTCGAACAGTTATATGAAGAGTATAGAACATATATACCCATGTACTGTCTTTGTCAAATATTGATATATTGCTGTAATTGCTTCTGAATTTTTAAAGAAATAGCATAATGATTGTCCCCTATCATCCCACCTCTCTCACGTCTCCTTAACTCCCCACAGTAATCACTGCCCTGAACCCAGTGCTTGTCTGTTTTGTTCATATTCGTGTGCTTTACTACATAGGCACAAGCAGTATGTAATCATGCGTGCATGTTTTGAATTTTAGAAGTCTGTACCAATGTATTCATTTTAGCTTGCTTTGTTTACTGAATAGTGTCTTTGAACGTTGTGCATGTTTACATCTGAAGCCCTAGTTCACTCCTTTTAAACTGTTGTGCGGTACCCTATGGGAAGATCACACCACTGTATATTTACCCGGTCTCCTGTTGGTCTCCATTTAAGGTAGCACCGTCATCATCAGTGACGCTGTAACAGGGAGACACCTATTAGATTCTGATGCTTGCATGGCAGTGTCTTGGGTGAACTGCGGAGCTGTGGTGTATGTGCATCTCCTCTTTAGTTCCAGCAGAGGCTTTCTATTCCAGCATTACCGAATGGACACTTGGTGTTGCATGCCTTGGGCAATCCCTGGGTTGCTGACTTTATGTGAACCCAGTAGTTGCTTTCATTCAACGAGCAAATACTGAGTACCTCTCATCTGCCACACACCTGTTATAAGTGCTAAGAACACAAAATAACTAATCCCCGGCCCCTGTCCTAAGAGATCTTTCAGACATCTGTAGTAATTTCTGCCTGAGGGGACATAAAAATGTCTACAGTGGCAAGTTCCATAGTGGTGTCATTGTTGACTTACAGTTGGAAATTTCTGTTCTCATGGGAAGAAAAGTTCAGTATTGATAGATCCACTCTAAGTTTGCTTAAGTGGGCAGGTAAGAGGACCTTGGTTCTTTGTGGCTAGCTATTTGGGTAGACAGCAGTAGAGTCTCAGTGATGGGTGTTAGCTCCTCCTTACTCTTTGAAAGCAAACAGATGTACAGGATGAAATAATTGATCCTGGGACTGAGTTGGCTTTAGGAAAGTGTTGGCTAGAAAATAGAATGATAAATGAAGGAGAGAATCTGTAGTAATGGGTGGATATTGGGGCAACAGTGGCCCTCGAAACCTCAATGTGCCACATTGCTCTTTTCATCGGTTTTGGGAGTAGGGACCTCTGGGTAGCAGACTTACTATTGGGAAATAGTAAGTAAGGTCTTCCTTAACTCTTGAGACATCTTGTTTAATGTTCTTTAGAGTGTTCCATGATAGCAAAACTAAATTCATCTCAGTATATTTATTGAGATGTGAAAATGTTTAAAAAGTTTATTACTGTTATTTAGCAAATGAGAAGAAGTGAAATATTTTGCCTGTGACATCACTAATAAATTGTGGGTCATTTTTGTCTGATAGCAAGGGAGTATAATTCTGTCTCCTTTCAGAACAGGATATGTAGCAAATCTCAGCAAGCTTTGTGCTTCAGTTTGGTGATATTCAAACCACAAAGTAGCCTGTTTACACCATCAAATCACACACACACACACACACACACACACATACACACACACACACACTGGACACTTAAAACCAGTAAAAGTACAACTTGTTTAACAAAATCTAGCTAATAATCTCCCTTGTTACTTAACAGGGTAATGACCAGGGAAGACATCTTAAAGAGGGTTACTTCTAAATTGGAAAACTTTACTTTTGTTTGTGGTTAAATCGTGTTTAGCTTTCCAGTGGTTGGAGTGCATGTGTCTTAAAGGTTTCATATTTGTTAATATGATGGAGGTAGATAGTAACTACATGTCAGTCTTGCCATATTGGCTGGAGAAGAGCCTGAGAATGAGATGTGTGTGAACTTCTGTCAAGAGTCAACTTCAGACCCCATGTGATGGCATACTCTTGTATGCCTAGAGGCAAGAGGACTTTTGCAAGTTCAAGGTCAGCCTGGGCTACGTGGCCAGTTCTAGGCCAGCCAGGACTGCACAGTGGGACTGTCGTCATTGGAGGGTTAACACAGAGTTAAAACTATCTCATAAAGCCACTCAAGTAACTGAGAACCCAGCCCTGGGAGCCTAACCCTAACCACCAGTAACTGGGACTGGGAGGGTCTTCCCTACTAACCGAGAACATGGGGGCAGGCAGAGGAATATATAGCTAGCAGGGCTGAAGAAATGAAGTAATGGCTTGTGGATAATGGTGAAAATATTTGATGATGTGACTCCGGGGAAGCAATTATGGTTAACCCCTCATTTGTTTGGCATTTTCAAGGATTGAACTGTCCCACAAAACCAAATTTTCCAGACAGCTAAAACTTTCCTATTTATGTCGCTTGAATGTTTTTAACCATGCTTATTGGAGATGTTTCTAAAGTAGATTATTCCATTTTCCTTCCTTCTTAAACTGAGAAACTATAAGAAATATTGTTTCCTTGGATACCTTTGACTCTAAACATGAGAAAACCCTATCAAGTGAGGTCAAAATAGTGAAGACTTGTAATTGCCTCAGAAAACAAGAAACCCCAGAGATGATAAAGTCAGTCACTCAACGATACCAAGCCAACCTCCTCACAGACACTAGCTAGGGGCCACAGCTCCAAGACTCAGGACTTCACGTGGTAAATCAAAGACTAGAATGAAATGGGGGCTTCTGCCTCCACATGTCTCTAACCAGAGAGGAAAATATTTCTCAGAAAAGCCCTTGCCAATTTCCCATCAGATCCCACTGGCAACAGTGAGTCAGATTTCCATGCTTTGGGGGAGTGAGTACAGCTCACTTGTAGAGTGCTTGTCTAACTTGTGTGAGGCCCGGGTTCTAATCCATAGTGCCACCCACAGCAGTCACGTGCCTTGGCTTCTGGGAGTCTAAGAGAATCAAGCACTTACAAACTAGGAAGATAAGGGAGCTCTGCTCATGGGAGAAAAAAGATAAAGGCTGTGAGGTAGCAATTAAGGGTGGTTACATCTTCACCAAGATTCGGGGTGAGTGGGTCCCTGACTGTGGTAGTCTGAGGGTGACTTGAATGTCGCAGCATTCTGTGCTTCTACACTAAGTGGCCTCAGACTAGGATTTTCCCCTGCTGTTTTCATTTATTATTTATTCTACTGTCCTTCCCCAAGCCAGACTGCTAATCATCAATACCTGCTACTAAAGCACTTTTGTCATTAGCTTGCTGTGATTATGATGTTTTCTTTTATTTCTGAGGATGAAAAATTCTATAACCAAAATTGTTAGAACTCTGCCTAAAATACTGAGAGTCAGTCAGGCTGCCCTGTGTATTCAGTGCATGGGGTAGAGTTTCTCTTGGCTGTTCTAGGGCCATTTTTCCATGGTTGGTAGATTTGAAGAAATGAGAGCTTCCTGTTGAGCTTTGTATCTGAGATACCCTTTTCCTGGAGTCTTATTATCGTGAAATGATGAGCATTTGGGAACAAGCAAGCCGGGCTCCCAAGGAAGGTGAGCACAGCTACACACTGCACCTTACAGCGGTGTAGAGAGAGGCAGCGTGCTTTATCTGCATTCAGATTCCTTTCATGCTGTCCACAGGCTGCTCCTGAACTACAGCTAACTTCGTGGCAGTGACCACTAGGGCCCATCATGCAGCAGTTATCTAGAGCGTGGCTTCATTGTTCCTGTCTTCTCTCAGGTGGCCAAAGCCCCGTGGACTAGACACAAGAAAGACCCAGTCTGTATAGAAGTGTTCTGTATGACTTATCTGAACAAGCTCCTAAAGAAAGAACCTTAAGAGCTATTCAGGTAGACTGAGCCAGTGAAGGCCATCCCTTCTATTCTCAGACTGCTGGTGAAAGCGCACCGGAAGAAGGAAGCAGGGAGCCGCTGTCAGAGTAGGATTGACAGTAAGCAGTGGATGTTGCGCTCAGGGCTCAGGCATGTGCCAGTCAATGCCAAGACAGCAAGTGGTTAAAGTGTTCATAGTGCAACTATGATACCACATTGCGTAGATCTGCAAAGTTCCTTAAGAACAAGTTAGCTCTTTGAAGACCTAAATTAATTCTTTCTCATCAGTTAACCTTTAAGTAAAAGTTAAGTGGCAGAAACATTTGGAGATAAGGAAAACACATTTTTGTTTTTGCTAACTTCTGACTAATTTGAACCATTCAGATCTTATAAGAAAAATGCAAAGTGTTTCTGAAATACTTCAGTTATTACATCATCTTATACACAAAGTAGTCTTTAAAGAAGCCACCCTTTTAACTACTGACTATTTTAAATAGGATATAATTTACTTGAGCAAGGTATCTATAGCTTTAAATGTTTATGTTCTTATATGTGAGTTAAATTTTATCTCTGAAATCCTTTGAGAGTTCCTGTTCATCTATAATCCAGTTGCTGTATGCACACAGAAACTTTTCAGATTTGAACATTGGCTACAACGGCACTGTTACACAAATCTCCACAGAGAAAGAAACATGTAATACATGCTTCAGGGGCTCGTGGGTGTACACCAGCATGTAGCTTTCTTATATTTAAATGAAAACAAAAATCAGTATCTCACTTCACGAGTGAGCAGATATTCACAGGTTTATTGTTTCTGCTGCTAATGCGCATCTGAGTTAAAGAAGATGTTTCAAAACTAGGTAAACAAGTATTTCTCAACATATCAAATACTAATTCCAGTGATCCTTTTCTTCTACAAAACAAGATAATGGAAAAAATAGAAAGCATTCCAGCCAGATGCAGTGATGCTTGCCTGGAGTCCTAAATACTTTGGAATCTGGGGTCAAAAGATGGTATAAGCCCAGGAGTTTGGCACCAGCCAAAGCGCTATGCCTGGTCCTGGAAACTTTTCTCTTTATGGGAAACTGGAGAACGGCTCAGTCTGTAAAGTGCTTGCAAGAAGACCTAAGTTTGAGCCATAGGAAAGCCGAGCATGATGGCATGTGCTTATGATCCCAGCACTGGGGAAGCAGAGCCCCAAGGATGCTCGGGGCCTACCAGCCAGCTAGTCTACTTGCTGAGTTCCAGGCCACTTGAGATACCCTTTCTCAAAAGAGGTGGGTGGTGTTCCTTAGGATGATACCTTGAAGCACTGACACACTTATATATCCCCCACACACAATTCTTTGTTTTTAGAAAAATGTATTCTAAAGCCCCCAAAAGCCAGTAGCTTGAACATCACATAGCCTGTAGTAGTGTCTATACTACTGTTGATACTGAGTGATGGCTGTTTGTAAATGCTTGCATTCAGTTCTACTACTTGCAATTACTATTTTTATAGATAGGCTAGCATATTAAATACTTTTCTGTTATTAATGATTGCTTTGGAGCTTAATCTGAATGTTGTTTTCTATCTGAAAACTCTAATGTAATATAGCAACTGCAACTGAAATCAAAGGAATATACACATGATCAGGCCATTGTTTCTAAAAACTTAGAGGGGATTAAATGAGTATCAGAGGATATAAAAAGGTTAGAAAGCAGCATTTGTTCAAAGTAGCTGGAGATGTTACAGACCAAGCTTTGTTATATGAAAAAAGCCAAAGGAATTTTCTGAATTGAGTTATTTGTATTCTGATTGCTCTTTTCATACTTTCATTGTTCTATGTGTTATAAGCTCTGCTTTGGCAAAAATAGACATGTATGGAGGCTGTCTTATTGTGACACAGAGAAATGTGACTAAAAAGTGGACATTCTCAGTCTTGCCCCTTTTCTTTGGTGGTGATGTGAGTCACCAGTAGAAACTCCCAGTGTCCTGAGTCAGGCAGCCTCAGAGCCCAGAGCACTCAGAAGTCTGAGAGAGCCTACCCACTGCAAGGGTTTTGTTGTTGTTGTTGTTGCTGCTGCTGCTATTGTTGTTGTTGGGTTTTTTGTTTTTGTTTTTTTTTTAGCCTTACTGTGAACCTAACTTTTCCTTCAAGAAGTCACATATGGGGAAAGCACTTGTCCAGGTTCAGCATTGCCATCGCCGAGGGAGTGATAAATTTCACACCGTCCAGTACATGATCCTTTAATATATGTATTTTGTACAGCTAAAGTTGTCATCCTTGTTTATTTTTTACAGTGCAGGCTTGGGCTTACTAAATTGTAATCGCAACGCAGTTATAAGCAGCTTACATGAGTATTCTTCAGTGCAGGGGAAGCAGTGTCGCACAGTAGGGTCCGTGGCTCTAGGCCTGTCTCCTGTTGCTGCCTGTCTCTGAGAAAGTCGATAAACTCCATGCACTTTCTAGTTTACTCATTTGTTAACATTAACGTTCCCTTCATGAAGTTTTATGTAACGGAGTATCTAAAGCTTACTTAGAAAAGCCAGAAAATTCTATACATACTGTTATGGCATTTGTCAGTGTGCCTCTTCTTTGTCCTAGAAATGGTAGCATTTACACAAACATTGTCTGCCTCAAAGGATGTTGCAGAAGTCTGTTTCTGGGGATGGTTTGCCTCCAGTAAAACTAAAAAGTGATTTTATTTTTAAAAATTGACTTACCCCCCCCCCCAAAAAAATGCTAAAGCGTGTACTACTCACACGCAGGGAGGTGTAGACTGAGCCCTGCCGCTCCAGCAGGCAGTCTGCGTGCAGATTGGCCCCTGTTATGGCCCATTAAGGAGCTCCCTCTGATTTAGGAGATATAAATATATGTGGTAACATGTGGGAAAATGGAAAGTGCTGAGTATGGAGATTCACTGCTTGATTGGAAGCAGAATGATAATTTTATTTTTCTGGTTGTCTAGTTGGCGAATCCTATAAAGTACAGAGATTACTAAATGCCTTCTTTGTCCCTTTTCCAAGTTTGTTCTTGAAAACCACCTTCCATCCTGCCCCCCTCCAACAAATTACAGATGAGGAAGGCACTGTCCCACCCTTGAAGAGCTATGGCATAATTGAAACTTAGCACAGCTATGGGCTGGCTCTGCAGTGGCTGTTGGGCAAGGCCAGAACCTAGGACATCAGACTGTGGGATGTACGCCATCCTGGCTGACTCTTCCATGTACATTATCTATGGTGGGCTTTCAGTGTGTTCACAGATGTTTCAGGGTGATGACACTGGACTTCATACATGATCTACCTCCAACTAAATTTTACACTCCTGGAAACAGGAGCGATGTCCTAGATTCCTTGGTCCCTCACTCCACAGCTTTGATCTCAAGCAATATTGTTGTTCCAAGCTTCATGTACCCAACATTCTGACTTAGCCAAAAAGGTGTCTCAACTTTTAACTGTCTAACTCTTTCTTTCCCTTTTTCTGCATTTCCAGTTGACCTGCCCCTGTTTTTTCCGCGCGATCAGCCGACTCTCACGTTTCAGTCCGTCTATCATTTTACCAACAGTGGACAACTTTACTCCCAAGCACAAAAGAATTACCCCTACAGCCCCAGATGGGATGGAAATGAAATGGCCAAGAGAGCAAAGTAAGTGGACCCGTTGTGATTTCCTCAGAGAAGAACAGTGTGTGTATCCAGTCCAGGGGTCAGCTAGCCACTGCTCAGTAGGCTAAATCCTGCCCTGGGCTTATTTTTTCAAGTGTTATGAAAAGGGCTGTCTTCATGCCATGAGGCAGAGTTAGTGGTCACGACAGAATACCAGAAGTCAGTTATCTCCAGTTTAGACTTAAATAGCAGTCCCTTCTGTCATCTCTCACAGGGAAGCTGACATGGATCTCATGTCCCCTCATCCTTTCTCTGTTGAACTCTAGGACTGGCTATGAGTGGCATTTTTGGTAAAGGGATTGTAGGATATATAAGAACTCTACCTTTCTATTCAGATTAGAGAACTACTAAGTGGCAAGTTGAGTTGTAGGTAAATAATCTCAATAATAAAAATGCTGGCAGCTACTTGTATATATTTAAAATGGGAGATTTCAAATGTTGATAAACAGACTTCCTATTGAGTAGTCAGTATGTAGATTCAGTAGCTACTTTTTCATGGGAGGCTGCAACTCTTGAATTTTGTTACGCTTCTCATGTGTGTTGCATGGGTGTGTCTTGGTTACGATGCTCCTTAGATCTATCTGCTAACACCGCTATGGAAGTAGTGGCTTTGATGGAGGCGCTGTGAATGCAGTGGCTCAGTGAGCTTGAAGTCAGCAGGCCTTCTCAGTTGAATGTGGATGGCTGTCACTTCAGTCGTAAGGATCAGGTTGGTACAGAAACAGGCTGACTGCTCTTGGTAGATAAGACTTCATTGTCTAGAACAACAGTCTGTAGATTATTGCCTCCTATACTGGAGCAACAGTGGATTGAAATGGTAGTTTCCAAAACTAAATCATGGTGCGGTACGTGGTTATGCCTTTATCACTCGGGACAGCCGCATGCGCACGCCTGTGATCCCGACTAAGGATGTGCAGAGCCAAAGAATCATGGAAATGAAAGCCGTCTAGTAAGTGTCTTCCTCACTTGCTCATCCAGTACTTATTGTCTCCCATGATCCAGGCACTGCGTGAGCATTGAGGATGGCATGATAAACAAATTGGAAAGTGTCCATGGCCTCATGCAGCCCAGCAAGGAGATGAATCATAGCAGATGTCTGACAGCTTCAGAGTACCTGCTAACAAAGGCTGGCCCTCCAGGCCTAGAAACTTGCTGATTATTAAGACTCCTTGTTCTTGCCTTCCATTTCCTGATACGTATTTCCTTCCCAGGGAACCCTTCCCTCATCTCCCATCGTCTCTATATACAGAACCTTCATGTATGGTCGGCTCAGAGTTTGACAATAGAGTGCCCTTTTCCAGCACTCCAAACACCCAGAATTCCTGTGTGAGCCCAGAGTTGTAATCTGAAACTTGTGTGCCCTTCTCCCTGTATTTTCCCATTATATCCAGAACACTGGTCTGAAATTCTATTTAAGGGGTAAACAAACATATGCAAATGTAACTAGTAACAGCTATTAAGACCTGTGCTGAAACGCAGTGGAACAAAGCAGACATAAAGCAGAGTTTCTGTTTGAAGTCTTGCGTTGTTTAGTTGTCTGAGCTTTCCATGTGTATACACAGGATCTGCCCTTAGAAGATGGGCCATTATTTGTGGTATGACTCCAGAGTCTGAACCAGACATGTCTTTGTGGTTTCCATGGCAAAGCTGTCGTGGTGTGCGTGTGTGTACTTCTTAAGCAGGAATTTTAGCATGTATGAATTGAGTCTTTAAGGAGCTGCAGACCACGAGCCTGTGATTTCAGTGTAGGAATATCCTAAGTGAAGCCTGTTTGTCTTAACAGATTGGTTCAGACTTTCAAGACACATTTGCTTTATGTTAGCACCAGTCTAAAGAAAACATCTGAAGTCGTGTTAAAGGAATCTGCCTTCTCCTTCAGTGAAGATGAATCCATTTTAGATGCAATAAGAGAGACAGCCAACAGCTTGTGTTAGCTAGAAGAAATCATTTAAAGACCCCATTCATTCTTTAACTGAACAATCGCACAGGACTGTGTCAAAGGCCAGGTGATGGGTAGACATAAGCAGGAATTGTCTTGTAGTCCTGTCTGGAAACTGGTGGAAGGCATGGAGGGAAATGTCAAACAAAAGAAAGGTCGGCTGAAACATTCCTTGCATGCCCCGTGTCTGTATCCTGTGAAGATACTGTACACAGTACGTAAAAGACTATAATTCACTTGGGGAGCTCTGCCCACGACATAAACACTCTCATGTTTAGAACGGCCCCAAAGCCCTTTGAGTGGAATCAGCTGTTTATCCTGTCTGTTAAGAGCACAGTTCTGAGCATTGCATTAAGAAAGGACAGATACTTCCTGGCACTGAGAAGCCAGGGCTTTTCCTACCACAGTGCTTCTTGCTGAAGTCTATCCAGCCAGTTCTGCCCTTAACAAGTACAATACCCCAAAGTGAGTAGGCTCTGGGTTATGCATGCCCCAGTTCCAACCACAGAGTTTAATCCTATAAGCCCGTGGCCTTGGGTAGACTGCATACTCTCTCTGAACTCCATCTTTTAAGCAGGGTTGTACTCCCTGCTGCTAAGTGGACTGGCGAGGAAGGGGTGATCAGTGAGATACAGTGAGCAGTGGAAGTTCCCTTCTGCTCTGTACCTAGTGCCTGTGCTCCCAGCTCCGATCCCCCATCCTCCTGCCTTTCCCCTGTGGGTTCCTCATACAATCCAGGCAGCCCTTTGCCACCTTCTTCCCAGTTCTGTGCTCTGCTCACATGTTTTCCCAGAATCTCTTTTGTGCTATATTTAGTTTTCAGATCTTTATATATATCTCTTTTCTTAACCAAATGGTGAGATCTTTAAAGGCAAAAGCTTGCCATAATTATCTTTTTTATTGTAGTATAATTTACAACACTGTGGACAGCTTTTTACTTAAAGACTGTCTCCATCTTACAATGACTCAGCTTATAATTTTTGAACTGTGTAGTCGTCTGAAAGTAATATGCATTCAGTAGATTCCATATTTGAATTTGAACTGTGAGTACAGTGCTCTATGCTGTTCCAGAAAGCAGTGGCAAACCACAGCTCCTAGGGAGGAAAACAGTAGTCTATGGAGTGCTATTTTACTTATGTCTTCTTAATATATTAGTCCTCCTGCCATTGGGGAATGTCTGTATTTGGCAAAACTTTTGGAATCGAAGTCTTCGTCAATGTTGAAATGGTTGTACCAGATTTTTTCTACATATTTTTATGCTGCCTTTCTTCATCCTTTTTGTTTTATTTCATCTCTATCTATCTGTATGTCCTGAAGCCTTTTATAAATTTTAATTTTTTTTAAATCTAGCCTGATGGTCTGTGTCCTTTAATAGAATTATTTGGTCTGTGTATACTTAATATAACAAATGAGCTCATTAAGTTTAAGTCCTACATCTTGCTATATATTTTTTTAATTTTTATTTTCTCTGTTCTTAGTTCCTTTGTTTTTCTCTTCTTGTGTTCTTTTGGTATATTGAAGTATCTTTTCTTTTCTCTTTCTCTCACTTGTACCTTTTACTGGTTTCTTGACTCTTATTTCTTCATATATTTTGGATAAATATGCAGTAAATATAACCTTTACCTTGACACATGAATTAATAATACCTATTATTAATTAATATTATAGTGCTTCATACCTAACATAAAAGCCTAAACCTAAGACAAGGTAAATCTCTTTATACCCTCAGCTAGCCTCTGTGCTATGGTATCTATATGTTCTGGTTTTGCATGTGAATTCCACAATAAATTGACTTTTAACAGTCAACTTGCTTTAACTTTTTTTTTTCTAACCAAAGGAAAACTGCAGTCCATTTCCTTCTGGTGTCTTTAGATAAGGTGGTAGGGAATCATTTCCTTGCCAAAGGGAGGGGAATTTTTTTTTTTTATAGGACCTCATTGTCTAGCCTTAACTGTCCTGGAACTCTCTATGTAGACCAGGCTGACCTCAAACTCAGAGATTCGCTGGCCACTGTCCCCCTTTGCTGGGGTTAGAAGAGTGAGTCTCTATACCCAGGAGAAATTTTTATTTTTAAAATTCTTTTCAGGACAAACCATCAGAAAGGTCATATCCAACGTATAGGCCAAGAACATTGAGACTTGCAGTCATTAATGAAAGAAAAGCCCTCCCATGTGACATTCAGGTGCCTCTGTGTTCCTTGTAGACGTCACCGGTGGCAGGGTATTCTCTCTTTTACAGGATCTCCACTGCAGTAGCCCTGCAGAAGCTCTTAAGTCCTTTCATGTAGATAAAGAAGAATTCCCAAGGATACATAGCTAGCTTCTTATACAGAAAGGACTCAGTTCCTTGGCTCTGGCCTCACTGTATGTTCACAGACAGATGGACGGGGGGTCCCCACTCTCTGCACCCCTGGCCTAGGTCCCCTTCTGAGGGCACGGACCCTGAAGTTCTGGCAACTGGTTTAAGCCTGTGTCTGCCATTCATTGACTCTGCAACTTTGGGGATATGCATAATCCTCCCGAGTCTGTCTCCTTGTCTAATAACTTGTCAGAGGGTCACTGCTTGTTACATAGGGCTTATGGTTCTCTGCATTGCAGTCTAACAGTAAACGGTAATCGAAGAGCACCACAGGGTTTTCCTCTGCACGGGTCCAGAAGCTGCAATTGAGACTTAGGCTAATACTTTTCTAAGTTGATTCGGGATGTTGGCCTGGGTTAATTGGACTTAGGTCCCTGTGTCCTTAGTAGATATCACCTGGAGATCACTCTTCGTAACTAGAAGCTGGCTGGCTTCATTCCCTGCCTTGTAGCCCCCCCCCCATCTTTAAGCCTGCCACAGTACATTAACTCCTCCTTGTATTTCCAGTCTCTAACTTGTGTCCCCAACTTGTCAGTTAATAACCCTTTCATAAGTTCATCTGTACTGTAAAAGAAAACCTAATTGCTGGAGTGAAGCTAATTGTTTTCAATATCTCAGATGTTACAGGGAGCATAGAATCTTAGAATTCTACCTGTTGTTTGAGGTAATGTACTGATGTCTGTCGGTGCCCGGCATGTGGTGAACATGAGCTAGGTGGCAACTATCAGTGCACTTCCTTACAGAGAAAAGGAGGTCTTTAATATTAAACGGTAATAGCATCAACACTGAGGCACACCACAGCCAAAAGCTCCAAACCCCAGCAACCTGACCAGAGACTCTACATCTTAGGCTCCGGGCTCCTAAGGTTTTATATCTAACCCTTTAGTTGCTTAATCTGTATAAAAAATAACCACTTTAAAAGGCAAAAACCAAAAGCAAAATAAATTACCTTAGTATTGTGTAGGTAACTTATGACTGTCTAGAAGGAAGGAACAGGCAACCTTTTCATAGTACTGTGTCTGCTCAGTGAGATCTACATATAGATGGCGTGATTGTTCATGAACTCCATTGTGTGCACCATTGTTGATCCTAGCAGAAGCCTGAGTAAGATCTTAGAATAGAGCTGAACCCCTAAAGCACCTACTTCAATGTTTGTCACATAAAATCCATAACATGAAGGAATCACTAAAGATAGTTCAAAAATAACTCCTTAGACAGCACACAGGAATAACTCATCATGAGCCTCCGCAAACCGTTTTCCATTTCCCCTCTTGCCTCAAGGTCAGGAAGATTTTTACCCTCCCAGAGCAGCTCATGGCTTCCCATAGACTGTCTTTCGCTGTGCGTTCTCTTACCATTTGCTAGCCAGTTGTCTGTGCAGAGTAGCTTTGTCTTTAGCAAATCTTTCTTCAATTCTATATTAGAGATGATCATTCCAATGACTTTTCACTGTTACTGCTTTAATATTCTTGAATATACTGTGGGTTGTTTGGTTGGGGCTTTTTTTTTTTCTTCAAAGTTCTTATTACCAAATACTCTGATCCAGTCTCATGCATTAGTCCTTTAACTAAGACATCTAAATATAAATCACCTTCTCTTGATTCAAGAGATAGAAATGGATGTAGCATCAGAATTTCCACTCCCATCTCCAGGCCCTCTCCATAGCCCCTGAAGTTATTCTGGGGCCCCTGGGACTCTGGACTATAGTATGGAAATCCTAGTTCCAATTGGGTCCTCACAGCATGGTGATGGGGAGGCCTGTGGCCTGAGATTCCTTGGAGGCCAGAGCATGGCATCCAAGTGGTTCCAGTGTGAGCTCATTTGTGTGTTTGTTTCCCCAGGAGTCAGCCAGTCCTCTTGGCTCTCTGTTGGTAGCTTCTGGGGCACCTACCGATGCCATGTTTCTATTGAGCTTGCGCTGTAGTCACCCTGTCCCCGCCATCACCATGCCTTGTGAACTGAGAGCTTGGGAACCCACTAGCTCTGTGCTTCTCATCCTTCTCAGACACACTTGACTCAGCTCTAGGGAAAACCCTGGTGGGGACCAGATAACTGTCTTCAGACCCATGACTTACTTCATCCTATCCCGTCCCTTCATGTCTGTGTTCTTGGAACTCCCACCAGACATCTAAGGATACAGAGTCAATCAGGAAGGTAGGAGATGTGACAGGTTTTGTTCAATCACATCCCAAGTCCCTGGACAAAGGAGACAAAAGGAAAGAGGGGGTAAGAGGAATCATTGGCTGAAGGCAGAGCAGTCCAGGCTAGACTCCAAGGAAACTCTGTCCCCTGGGTCCATGGGTGTCAGACCTTGGGACAAGCATGCCACTCAGCTGCTCGAGTGATTCATGGACTTTCTTCTTTGTCTCTTGCTGGGCCCCTTTTCTTAGGACCAGTTCCCTTTAAAAACTCCCAACCTTATCTCAACTGAACTCCCCTTGAGAGAGCACAGGGAATTTTCCAAGTCTTGGGCTGTATGAGCGAGCACCCTGAGAGGACAGTATAGAACCCACACTAGTGAGCTGACAGACCTTCGGAAAGCTGTAGGCACCGAGGCCTGCCATCCCTGCTGGCCTGCGGTTCTCTGGGACCAAGTTCCTGCACCCCTCCGAGCTTTCCCTTACAGGGTTTAGAAATTTAGAAACTGTGGAGAGAAAAGCAAGATAAACAGCATGGAATGAAGAGCTCTTCAAAGAGTCAATTTGCAGAGTATCTTCAAGGGACATGGTTTGTTTTTCCTGACAGAAGAGGGAGCAACAGGGATGGGAGGGATCCAGTTCTGCCTGACAACAGGCATCCTCTCCAAATTGCGTAGGTCAGAGAGAGCGTGTTATTTATTAGCGCCTGACATCTGTTGCTGTGATATGATAAGCTCCATTAAAAAGCCTGGCCATCAGTCAGTGCTTATACAACTTCATCCCAGAGCTGGCCTCTGGCGTCCTGGGAGCCTGCACAGCCCTGACTGTACCAGGCACCAACATTTGCAGCCCCACCTTGCCTCCCCTCTCCCTGGGAAAGCCAAGCAGAGCAAATCCCCTCAGCAGGACCCTTTGGCCCATCTTTTCTCAGACCTTCTTGCTGCTCCACTGACGCTGGTTCTGAGCTCTCTGTCCACTCTCCTCTTAAGTTCCAACCTCAGTTGCACAAGTCAAAAGAAGCTGGCCTAAGTTGGGCTTCTCAGGGGAGAGCTGGGGGTGGAGGAACTGGGAGATCGCCACATCTTTGCTGGGGAAAGTCACTTGTTACTCCATTGCGAGGATACTGAGTACTCAGGCATGAGTTCTAATTATACCACCCCCTGCCATGGGGAAAGTGTTTCTATCAGTAAGTAAAGTTGCCTGATTATTTGTGAGTTATAGTCAAATATTTTCTTACTTGGAAAACTGTGCAGAAAGGAAAAGGTGGAGAGGTTCTGGTTTGAGGTTTTTAAGAACACACTGGAGAGGAATGTATTAATTAACAAATATTAATAGGGTCAGAGTTCCCTTTGAACCTCTGGAAGAAAACATGAACAAGAAATGCAAAGAAAAATGTCTGTGAGCTAGGAGACCTGGCTCTCATCCAGATACCACTCTTAATTTCCTGTGCAGTCTTGGGAAGGGCATGTCATTTTTCTGGGCCTTGATACCCTCATCTGAAAACATCAGGCAAGTACCTACCTGCTACCACTGACCTCTGACAGATTTGTGGGAATTTGAAGTGAAAAGTATGTTTAAGATAGCTTGCCATAGTTTTTTTTTATCCGTATTGAAAAACATCCATCCCTGTTACGAGAGGTCAGACACAAATTGAAATCTTACTAAACAGAAGTAAGGACACTGTGTACGTGATGCCGTTTGTACAGCCTGCATCTGATATTTATAGAGCACTTCAGCTGTGGAATGTGCACACATATGCCCTGAACACACGCCCTGGAAAATAATTCTAGATGCAGTGCATTTTCAGATGTCAAGTTAAAACAGCGTCCTGGGAATTAGGCTCGACTGTTCAGATGTGTGTCTTGGTTTCTGACAGGTGCCACCAGGGCTGCTCCGGGCTGTCATGTGTGATGTGGAGTCCAGCCAAGGCAAGAGGGCCCAGACTCTTGTTTCTATCACTTCTCATTAAGCCAGGGATTCGAGAGAGAGAGAGAAAGGAAGAAGAGGGAAGCATCAAAGGATGCTCAGAGAATAATTAGGACCATTCATACTGCGCAGATCATGGTGACAAGCAGAGGCCTTGCTTCTGTGGGAACAAGATTCTTTCTTGTCTGTTATCAGATCATTCATCACAAGAACCCCTGGTGAAAATGAACTAGATCCCTGCCTGCTGAAGCAGAGCTGGTAGAAACCAGCAGAAACAGTGACGAGATAGATAGGTCCCTTGTCTTTCCTCAGTGAGCCACAGAAACCCATCGCCAGCGGTGGGACTAGGTTGGGTGACGAAAGAAGGAGGTAAACTTGACAGTGAGGCCAGGTTCAAGACATGGGGCACAGAAAAAACAACTTTAAAAACCAGCTAGTACAGCCAGCTAGAAATATGCCAAACTTTAACCATTTTGGCAGCAATGAAGTGAGGTTACTGGCAGGGCTGACAGACATTCAGTGCATCAGTTTCATTTGCTGGAAGAATTTAGTTAAGATGCACAGTAGTATAAAGATAGAGTCCTGTGTCCCTCAGGACTGGTCCAAGACTCCTGTCTTTCCCCTCCTTGTGTGGGCCCCTTACCTGAGGGTAACAGCCCATTGGAGCAAGGAAACTTGCATGTGTGTTCCCACCTACCTGAGTGACTGGTACAACCTCTGCTCCACAGCTCTCCCAGGAGGCTGAAGGCCTTTATGTCCACAGGATATTCTTGAGCAGAAATAACTTTCTGAAAGTCTGAAGAACTTTCAAGAAAAGTAAAATATCTGTCTAGCTAAACTTTTTATTGAGGCTTATAAGTGAGAGAAAAGAGTAAAGGACACTACAATGGAACAGGCCAAAAGCACAATCTTTCACAGTGGCCTCCAAATGAGCGCGCGCGG
>NW_004949124.1:4547506-4563937 GCF_000317375.1 Microtus ochrogaster | reverse complement strand
ATGCACAGTGAGAAGTGGACAGAAAATTCCAGTGACTCCTGTCTTCCAGACAGACACTTAGTCATGCCCAGTGGAAAATGGAAGCAGGAAGGAAAGCAGAAGTCAGGTCAAGGGATACCTAGGTAAACTTCACCCAAAGTCACTTCTAAGGAGAGAATGGTAATTCATTGCTCTATGTCCCATGGAAGGTCAGTGTAGGCTGCCCAACAGAGAGACAGGGCAAAGACATTATGTTTAGTGTTGCCAAATCCATTCAGCAAACATAGGAAATCACTACATACAGAACATGTGCAGAGCCCTGGGGACCCCAGCGTGTACACACACACACACACACACACACACACACACCATATGCAATCTTGGTGCTCTCTGGGTACAACTCAGCACCCATATACCCATATTTCAAAGAACCCCAGCTACCCTGGCCGCTCACTAATGGAGATTCCTGTCTGACACTAAGGCTTCCAGGGAATTACTGCTCAGTAGACAGCGCACGAGTCAGAAGTGTGAGTGGTGGTGGGAAAATGAGCACAGTGCCTGCTGTAGTGTTGGCTGATGGTAGCTGCGGTTAGTAACTGCCACACTGAGGCAGTTGGTCCTTCTTCTGTGTGCAGTAAGGTTTTCCTGGCAAGCTTACATATTGATCCATACACCTACCTTAGTGTAGATAAGTAAGTCCTGCTAGATCCTTCATAGCCTTGGAAATGGTAACGAAGACAGTGGAAACATCATGTCTTCATGCCAAGCTCTAGCTCAAGAACCCTAAAAGTCTTGGCCCCTTTGACCCTTTCATTCCCTTCCTTGAGCTTTCCAAACCTACTCCAGTTCTCCAGTGTTGCAATTGGCAGGCATCAAACTGGGGAGATGTCCGTTGGTAAAGTGTCTGCGTCGATCCCCAGAACCCACATCTAAAAAGCCAGATGCAGTGTGGCACATGCTTTTAGTGCTGGAGAGGCGGAGGCAGGTAGACCCCTGAGACGTGGTGGCAGGTCACCCAAGCCTCCTTGGTAAGTTCCAGGCCAATGATAAACAACATCTGAGGACATGCACCTCGCACTCACACACACACGAACCCCCACATACACGTATTCATACAAAGCAGGTTGCCAGGTAGAGCAGTTCAAAAGGCAGAGTGCCCAGTAAAACTTTGATAAGTCACAAATAAGTTCATAAAAGTATCTCCCTTGCAGGACACATTTACACTAAAAGATCAAATGTTGTTTCTCTGGTTTGAATGTCTGGGGGGTCCCCTGTGTTGGTGGGCAGTCCAGGCAGTGGGAGTGAGCCAGAGCAATCTGCGTGGCTAAAAGCAGGATTTACTCTTCTTGTCTCTCAGGTAATAAAAGCTCCACCCAGAGGATCTTTGGCAGGGACAGGCGGTGCTGATGGTCCCCACTTTGTGGAGGGGGAGGGGTGTGAAACAGGAGTCTGGCTTGTGCTGCTCTATGCATTTCTCCCCACTCTCCGCAGACATAAACACACAGTTCAGACCTTCGTCCCTCTAGCATAAAAGCCCGATGGAGGTGGACGATTTTTCTCTTTGGAATAGTCTTGCAGACAGCCGGTAGAGCAAGCACAGCCTCTATGGTCCAGTAACTTATATCACAGAATAAGAGCCAGCCTGGGAGTGGAGTGAGCGCTCCCTGGACTGGATCCAGCCCCCACCCCTAAGTGTGATGCTGATGGGCTTACTGAGCCCAACTCTAGGACTCAGAGACAATAGAGAGGATGAGGCACTCTGAGGCTGGCCCACAGCACTTCTGTCTTATGTGTTGAGCCCTTGGTGATTTCAGGGGATCTGAGAATTCCCAGCACCCTCTTTTCTGAATGGCTTCCCTGAATTGTGTGATAAGCCGTACCCAGGCTCCGTCTGGTGCGCTGTCCTTTGAGACACCGCACTCAGCTGCATGTTTGCATCTCTCTCCTGGGGCAGTTGGTAGGTAAGCCCTCACAGACCATGCTGGTAGGAACTGGTGGCATTTCCTAAGACCAGGCTGATCCTGGCCTGCCCCGTTCACGCTTCCTTGCTGCATTCTCCGCCCCACCCTGACCAAGTGTTCTGTGGTTGAGATGGAAAAATCCACCTCAGAGAGGAGAGTTTAACCTCAGTTTCAGAGAAGACTGTCCATGTGACATGAGGTGAGAATGGAAACAAAGTCAGGCGTCACTTTGAGCAGAATTGTACCCTTGGGTTTCAGAGTGACTTTGACCTCTTATTCCTCCAGACTAAAATGATTATCCAGCTGCCAGAGCGCTCTCAGAGGAATCACTGCATTAAATGTTGTCACTGGCAAGGCAGTATTAACCCTAAGACAGTTTTATCTGAATGTTTGAAAGCAAACTTGACCGTGCAGGCAGAGCCAGCCCACGTGAAGCCCAGAGCATGATCATGGGATCTTCCACTCTTTTCATTTTCTTGTTCTTGCCTCAACCTGTCATGAGACCAAGAAAACTTGTTTTGAAAATGCTTGACAGCCAAAACAACCTGTTCTCAGCCTGGACAAGAGGGCCTGTCCTCTCTGACCGTTGCTGTGCTGTTGGATGTCGGACTAACTGCTGACTGGAAAAAACGAATTTGCTGCTGTCTTCTCATATTGTTCACAGACAAGTGCCAGCGGCTTTCCAGTTCCTTTTGGCCTCTGCCCAGCCCTCTCCTGGGACACTCTAAGACTGTGTCTGAGCTCACAGAAAAATGACCACGAGCCGTGTACACTAGGAAAGCCATAGCCCCTGCCTCCATCAGTGCAAGCCGAGCTGGCTATCCTGGCTTAGACAGACTGTAGCCACACGGAGATGTTTAGCCTGTGATTCTCCAGTCTGTTGTTGGTCCCTTCTGATAAGGTGAAGGTCTTACCTTATATCTCCAGTTATTCAAGTGGCCATTTTCCCTTCAACTCGGGCAGCTCTTGGGCCTGCTCTGTTCCACACAAAGCCTTGCAAATTCAGTCTTGGACAGCCATGTAATTCCCTGAAGGAGTCTCTTTACCTCTCCTCCTCTATACAGAGAAGGTGCAGACTAGATAAGGACTCAGTGGACAGTCAGAGGCCCACACTACGAGTATCTGTTTTTATGAATAAAGTTTTATTGGAACACAGCTACCCCCATCCATTTACGTCTAGTCTACAGGCATGATCAGTACAAAGCAGATTTGAGTTTTAACAGAGTATATGACCTACAAGCTGAAAATATTTAGTGTCTGGCTTTTTCCAGGATATATGCTGACCTTTAAACTGGAGGAGATTTGAATTCTAGCAAGGACTCTGGCCCCCAAAGTGATCGATAAAGACCTGACTAGGAAAAGGGTCTCTTTCCTTCTCCTCATAGTTGGCAATACAGGGCATGCACTGGCATTGTTGAACTACTCAAAGGGTGGGGAGCTCATTCTGCTGTGTTTATACGGAGTTTGTTTTGCTGTACATCTGCATTTGTTTATTGGTCTGGTAGCTCTGGCATCCATAGCGTCTACTACTTTTAGGTGGGGTAGGAGGTTGGGGGACCTTCCTTGGCCCTGTGGGACTGACAGTATCCAGTGGCTTGGTTCAAGGTGGGACACCCATTTGTACCCACATGGAAGAGAATGCTGATTTGAATACTGACTCATCCACTTAGTAAACATGGTGGGTAAGGGAACCGCATGCTGTCTTCAAGAACCAGATGCCTGCCCAACCCTCTCCCACCCCTGCTCTGTCTGCATTTGCCTTGTTCTCCCAGTCTGAGCAGTGGAATGGGGAAGACGGGCAAAGGTGGTAAGGTGATGGGTGAGCCCTGGTGAGAAAGCCAGCAAGGGGTCGAAAGGGCCTCTAAAAGGTGAACTAGGAAGCACCTAGTCTTTGTCAACTTCTCCCACTCAAAGCCAATGCAAACAAGGTTGCCATTTGTAGAATTTATTTCCCAGTGAATTTATTTCTCATGCCTCCATTCTATATGCGCTCTCTAATGACCAAACTCAAAATGGTCCTCTCAGGACCACTTTGGTCTCTAAGAAGGTTTGTGCAGACTAGAAAGGGCTGCCTCTGGTGCCTTTGGGTTGGTACAGTTTCACTAATAACTAATAACTTGGAATAAAGCCATTCCTCTTCTCTGGTCCTGTAGTTCTGGATGAGCACACAGCTTATCAAGCTAAGCATGAACTTTACACATTCTGCTACTGCAGCACCAGTTGCTGTGCTCCCAGATGCAGTAGCAGCTGCCAACACCCACCCAATGTGTCCAGAGTCGGATAGTATGGTCCTTTCTGCCAGCATGTGGCCTTGCCTTTGAGATCACAGCAAACGGGTCTGGTCACTAGTAACACCCTTTTGTATCTGCCTTCCCCAAGCAAGACTGCAACAAGACATGGCTCCCAGGTTCAGGGATGGAGGCTGGATGCTCTGTGGCTGGGAGCAGAGACATGGTTTGCTTGTTCAGGCCTCGCTAGTGCAAGTCCTCACGTTGGTCCTTCCTCGCTGACTTCTGACCTAAAACTAGCTCACCATGAGGAATGCACATGATTTTCCTCTTTGTGCTAGCTATCCCAAAGACAGCACACTAACAGCATCAAGAAGTGTGCTCAGAGGCCCAGGCAGATGGACTCCTCCTGGCGAGAACTGATCTCATCCCGAGGCATTGGGTTACATGCTGCCCAGTGGGTATAGTGATGGCCTTCCACTGGGACACCAGCCACCCCCCGCCCCACGGTGTGCTGTCAGAACTGTTTGCCAAAGGCTGTGATGAGCTCCCTATGGATCCTACACTGTGGGTGGATCTGATTCCAATCCTCAGGTCATGCTTTCAGTTGCCATTGGACCAAGCACATGAAGGGATTTTTCAAAGATTTCCATCTTCCACTTCTCAGCATGCATTTGACATGGACTCCCAGAGTTCAGCAGTTAGAGGAGGAGGAGGAAAGAGAGACTGGGTGCCTGCAGTAGCTGAATCCTTCTCCTTCCTGTCCTTGGTCTCTGTTTGAAAAGACTGTGGGAAGAGAAAGAATGTCATTCATCACTGTCTTGAGCCCCTAACATATGTAGAATACAGTAGAGTACCTTACTGGGGAACAACCACATCCTATAGATACAGCAGTTTCCTTCTTGGTGGCTTCAAAAGATGGAGTTGTGAAGATGAAGGGCAGACAAGCCCATCAGCACCATCCACCCCATCGGGAGTTAGTAAGGTGAGCAAATGAGTCAGTATGGGACTGGCCATGTAATCTGTGACATACCCAGGGCCTGAGACTCTTAAGTGCCCTGCTTTCAGTCACTAGGATCTTGATGTTGCTCAAGTAGGCTGTGGTGGCTGGACACAGGGTTGAGGCAGCACTCCAAGGGTCCTATCGTGTTGAACACAGTACACCTTAGACCATGTTCTTTCTGTTTCATGTTTGAGCTTCATTGGCCACAGAGGCACCAAAGACCTTCCCAGGCTAGTAGGCTAGTAATGTGCTGTTGACAGGGTCCTTGGTTACATGCAGGCCCCTCTCTGACATTGGGCCAGTTCTGGCCTCACTGCAAGCTTGTCTACTCATGGATATTGTGGAGTAGAGTAACAGGATCTATTCTTTACATCCTGTTATTTGGATTACAATGAAGTTATATCTAAAAGCACATTTTAAATTGCAGTACCAAGTGCCAAGTTAGTTCATTCCCTTAACCAACAAACACTGGGAGCTTATGTGGTGCCAGGCACCAGTTAGACAGGGGGTCCAGATTTTCCTGGGAGCTTTCCAAGGAGGGAGAGGGCTCAGTTGGTAAAGTGCTTGCCATACAAGCCCGAAGATCTGAGTTTGAGGCTTAGCAGCCATTTAAAAAGCCAAGCATGGTGCTGTGCACTCAAAATCCCAACACTCTCGGAGAGGCAGAGACAGGATCCCCGGGACTCACTGGCCAGTGGTCAGAGCCTAACACAGTCCTCAGGTACCAGTGAGAGGCCCTGTCTCAAGAGACAAGGTGGAACAACAGAGCAACAGCTGTTGACCGCTAGCCCTTCACACACACACACACACACACACACACACACACACACACGGAAGGGAGGGGGAGAGAGTGATTCAGATAACAGAGTGAGGGTGGAGAGAAAACCAAGTGAACCCGGGCTCCTCCAGTGTCCTTCTGTGTGCTTTTGTCACCTAAAGCAGAGACAAGGTAGAGACCCAAGGACTCACCCAAAGGCACAGAGCAGACGGGGGGATCTGCGTCTGGATTTAGTTCTGCTGCTAGCGCTCTTCCCTCTTCACAGCAGCGCAGGTGCAGTGGGTTTTCTGGCCTTAGAATAACCGGGAAGCTCTGGCTCCAGTCCCTTTGTCCTTTCCCAGTCTTCTCCCCACAAATGGCCAAGCCAAGGCCAGAATGACCCTCAGGTTCTAGACCAGGCTCTAGGGAATCATGTAAAGTGTCTCCACAAGCCAAACCTCATACTAACTGGGGTGCAGTTTTTAGGAAAACAGCATTGGAAGCATGCTCAAAATTCCTTCCATGGTAAGCCACTGTGAGAAAGATCTCCCTCAAACAAGGGACTCTGGGTAGGGGAGGGTATTTGCCCTCTCAGACAGTAAACAGAGTAGCAGGATCCAGAAATCACTTGAGAGAGGCGGAATTGTCTCCAGGAGAATTAGCATCTTAAAAAAAAATTAACTTTGCAAAGGATTCCCTGTGTTCCTCTGCCTCTCACCCATGTCCTGGTGGCTCCTGGCCTCCAACTCCCAGGGCGAGAAGATCTTGGACTCTCTTGTCTTTACATTAGTTTCCAGCTCCCCACGATGCATCCTTTTCTGAAGTTTAATACCCAGTGTGTACCCCACTGAAGTGGAGCAGGAGGATAAAATGAGAGGGGAGCAGAACAGAAGAGAAAAACTAAAGACATCACTATTTGTCGGATCGTCTGGAGAAACTAGTCATGTAAATTGACTCTTCTAGCCTAGAGTTCAGAACAGAACTGTAGCAGAGTGTGGTAGCACATACGTTTAATCCCAGACGTTGTGAGGCAGAGGCAAGTGGATCTCTGTGAGTTCAAGGCCAGTATAGTCTAAATAGTGAATTCACCTCATAATGAGACCCTGTCTCAAAAATTGTGGGAAAGGCAAGAGAGATGGCTCAGCAGTTAAGAGCACTGGCTGCTCTTTCAGAGGACCCAGGTTGGATTCCCAGAACCCACATGGCAGCTCACAACTGTCTGTAACTCCACTTCCAGGGGATCCGTTGACTTCTTCTGTATGTGTGGGCCACCAGTCATGTATGTAGTTCACAGACATAAATGCCAGCAAAATACCCATACACATAAAACAATGAAATATAATTTAAAAACCTAAAGAAGAATAGACCTATAGGTGGACAAGGGATTTACTTCAGTGGTAGAGCTCTTGCTTGGTGTGTATCGAGCCATTGGGTCGGTCTCCAGCACTAAAGTAGAAAGGGAACAGATCCTTAAAAAGAAAACACATCCACTCCATCAGTAATCAGCCATTAAATGAAAATTGGGGGCACTTCTGTGTCACTGAGATGAAGTGCCCACCTGCCCCGAGATAAGCCCGGAGAGAACTAGAGTCGACCACCTGAGATGGAGCATAATCTGGAGAACTGCTTCTATAGCTTGGCAGACCACAGTACCAAAGCCAGAAACACTCAGGAGACTCCCTGTAACACTCACAGGGGCAGGACCCAGCTCAGGTGGTGCAGCCTCCGCCCACCCAACCACTGTGTGGCCACCCGTCCACTGTGTGCATGACCCACAAAGGTCAGACCAGGGCTTATCACAAAAAAAGGACAACGTCTATGCAAATATTGAGCTCCCTGCCCTAAAAGGCACCCAAGAGCGTCACCCCGCACAAGTGCCACTAGGACAAGCCCTGCCTCAGCCTGCTCAGACTCCCTCCCAGTGCTAGGTTTCTCCAGCACCAAATCGGTGTTGAGTAGCTAGCCAAGGCAGTCTAGTTGGGGATGGCTGGCCAGGAACCTCCACAGCAGAGCCTGATGTTAACCCAGGCCTCAAGAGAGAAGAGGTTGGATTTCCAAGAGGCAAAACGGCCTCCCAACATGCTCCAGGGTGCAAGAAAATATCCTGTACCCATGAAATAAAGGGGCTTCTATCTAGCTGGCTCCCAGACTTGTGAATGAAAATTAATTATTGCTTGTGATATACTTTAAGATCCCTGATGAAAGGCCTTGTATAAATGCAAATTATTATTATTGTTGTTATTATTGTTATTATTGTCATTAAAGATGCTAGACGTCTGGCCTGCTACATAATGCCCTGGTACAGATCTGAGCAGAAAAGAAAGTTTCCTCGCTGGCAGTCAATGAGTGAGCCCAGGAAGACTTGGCCCATGAGAGAAAGCAAAGCACCAAGCTCCCTTCCAGGGCCAGCATAGAGCTTCCCGACCAGGGACTCAAATGTTTATGTGCTCCCTGAGAGCCAGCCCTGCTTGCATGAGTTCCTTTATCCCCGCAGGAACCGGCCAGTACTAGGCCATGAACTCTCTAAGTGTATGCACGTCCAGTTGTCTGTTCATGTGAAGGATGGAAGGAAGATGGCCAGGACGGACATTGTCCATCCTTCTTAGGATTGTAGGTCAGACCTGGAGAACCAGAGGGACTGTATAGCAGCCTCAGACATATGCAGTGCCTCTGATAATGCTTATTAAGTCTTGGAGGAAGCCCCTCCAGTAAAGTACAGGGAGAAGTCATTTATGAAATTACTGCTTCCTGCTTGAGAAACTACCTATGACTAACGCGGGTGGGTTGACAGTAAAGCAATAGTAATAACAAACAATAACAGATAATAATGTTCTTGACCTAGTAGTTGCCTTAGAAACCATCCCTTCATTTTACACATGGGGCTTCTGGGGCCTAGAGAGGGAAGGCAGCTTATGAAGGTCTCACAGCAAGTAAGAAACAGCTGGACTCTCTCAAGCATCCCGAGACTCAGTCCACTGTGTGGATCAAAGGCGTCCCATTTTATTACATTCGGCAGCAGCTATAGAAGTTTTAAGCTTCTGGGTACCCTTTGTTCTTCTAGGACTCATTATTTAGGGAGCATTTATGGTACCTCCAGTGTTACCTGGGTGAACCACTTATACCCCCGGAGTTCCTTTCCTTCCTTCTAGACAAGCCTTGGGGTTCATCAGGGTGCACAAAACTTCAGAGAACCAAATGGGCGACAAGATCAAACTCATCTCTTTGTGCCTTGTTATCACAGGCATAGTTCTACTGAGCTCCTACCCAGGGCAGGGTACCAGTCAGCAGCTACAGAACAAATGCAGAGGCCGTGAGAATCGGCCGTGAGTGGCTCTTGGAGCTCATTACTGGGTAGTCGGCTATTCTAACAAAAGTTGTAGTGGATGAAAAGAACATCCGGCTAAAATGATATTTTGTGGGTGGAGAGCCAAATCAAGCTATTTTATCTCCTACTCCCCATGTAGATAAGTAAATGAAATGCTTATTCTTGTGGTAGAGCCTGGGATGGAGCCCATTTCTCACCTCAATGGCTGGAACTCTGGCGGGATGGAAAGGAAAGAATGTATTCTTTGGAGTCAGCAGCCCTGGATTCCTCATAGCATAACCTCCTGTTAGTGTGTGACCTTAGAAAAGCCGCTGGGCATCTCTGGATCATTGGTTTCTCATTGGGGCCATTAGGAATCAATGGAAACAACAGAGATGAATACAGGCAACATGGTGTCTAGCATATAGCAGCTTCTTCCTTCCCTTATACTTGCGACTTCTAGACATTTTTTAACCACAACCTACAGCAAGATATTCATTTTACATCCTAATTCAGTGTATATATTCAGAAATTTCACAAAAAAGTATTTCTCCTGGCCACATGTGACCCTCTCTGATTTTACTTAGCTTATTTTAATACAGGTCAGGACCCACTAAATGGACTTCACAGCCCAGTATTTGAATGAGCCCACTTCATATCATGGACGGATATCACTTGCCTACATTGTACATATGCCTTTTATCTCCCCTCTCTTCCTTGGCTGTAACTGACACTTAGGGCCTCAGAGAACTGAGAGCATAGGCCAGGGGGGCACTGCAGGCCCCTGAGCTGCTGTGGAGTGGAGTGGGTGAGCCCTGTGGGCACAGCAGGCACCCCTTTTCTGTTTGCTCCTTGACCTCTCCAGTGCACCTGTCATGAATGGAAAGGACGTAGAAGACCCTCAGTCTGCCCTAGGAGCTACCTGTATATACCTAACCTACAGGACAAAGACTCAGAGCACTGAGTGACCAAAAGCTGTGCCCAAAACCCAACAAGTATTTCCCCAAGCGGCTGGGGAAGTCATGCGCTGCAGCTCCTAGACACTGAGGTCTAGCATTCACCACAAAGGCTATATTTAGTACCTGGTAGGCAATCTATCATAGCCCTGCAAGAAGCTCACCAGGGATATGATGGTTTTAAGCCTCCAAAAATTTGATGTTGAAGGGTGTTCTTGGTCCTTTGAGACTAAAACTGGACCCCAAGTCTAGACTAATGCCCAGTGTGATGCTGTATGGAAACCCTGAGGCACCACCTCCATGTGTTAGAGCCTAGATCCCATACCCCCTGTGGTCAGCCCAGCTGGTAGCATGAGGACTTCCTTTCTGGGGGTCATGCCTTGGTTTTTCCCCTTTTGCTTACTAAGCCATGGAAGGCCATCTGTGACCATGAAGGTGACTCAGCAGCATCAGATACATAGGCAGTCACTTGCTCCTAGCAGGTGAGCTGATGAGTGCCCCTTCTCGTGGCCAGGGCTATGGTCAGATCCCTGCACCCTCCATGGACCCTCACATTGCCATCACATCCTGGCCTCTGCTGGGTTCCTGCTCACCCTGGGCAGAGTAACCAGAGGATCGCTGTGCGAACATAATAGGCAGAAGGAGGTTATGAGACCAGATGAGTACAGGGCTGGCTCTGCTTGGGCGTCCAAGCCTCCATCAGCCCCCCATTCCTCAGTTCCCAACACCTACCTGCTGCAGCTCAGTCAGTTCATTCGGGTCTTCTGGTGGTCACGTGAGCCTTGTACCAGCGGGTTGTGATGTCTACAGCGTTGACCAGAGAGGAAACAGATGAGAAGACTTGCTTGCCAGCTCCTGGACTGCCAGGCACCCTTGCAGCAGATTCCATTCACTTATGCACAGCTCCTGGACTGCCAGGCACCCTTGCAGCAGATTCCATTCTCTTATGCACAGGTTGGAATTCACCTGGAATGGGGCCTGAGGAAGGCAGGCGCCAGACACTGATGGGCCATCCTAATCTCAGCCTTGAGGGGCTTACAGAAAAAGCCTTTTGGGCATCCCATGATTCTACATCATACTAAGGGGCCATTGCAACCCAACCTGGCCTCTGTTCACTCTTCCCTGTAACAACTGTGAGCATTCCTTCCGTTATGAGACTATATTGTTCTAAAGCCCCCCGTATCTGAGGAATCCATGCAGACCTGCTGCGCGCAGAATACGCAGTGTGAAACTGGGGCTGCAAAGATGGATGCATACGAGCGGATCTTCCCTCAGAGGGGTGTGGGAAACTGTCTGGCATATGATGGAGGCATCCACTCAGAGATGGAAACCAAGCAGAGCAAGTCAGCTTGGGGACTGAGGAGGCTTGAGACCTTTGGACATCCTCTCCCTCCCTCCCCTCTGGCCAACTGGCCCTGTGCTCTTTTCCTCTGCCTTCTCATGCCCTGCACCAGGACAGAGGGAGGGGGCCAGAGATACTTGCATCCTGGGGAGTAAATACTAGCCCCAACAATTGCAGTAACTGGCTGCAAAGGAGCTGGCCAGGCTCCGAAGGACCCCTCAAAGGGCTTCAGAAGGGCAAAGAACTGCTAGGTAATCCTGACCAGTTTAGAATTTTAAATACCCTATGATTTTGCAGGAACCAGATTCCATCCCCCTACTTTGATGTGTAGAAGTGGTCTCTGAAGTCCTTCTGCAACAGCTTCTGACTGAGCTTAGCAATGCTGAGACCGCAACCTCAGCCTTCTCGTAGGTGAGGAGGCAAAATGCCTAACACACAGTCTAGACACAAGTCTAAGCATCCCCAACCAAGTCAGGCTATGCTTCCTGTGGCTGGTGCGCAGAACACCATGGAATTCAGCCTAAGGAAGACTGGGGGCCAGCTGAGGGCAGGGCCCTGTCTGTGCCTGAAGTCATCAGCATGTGACATTGTGTTCTCAACTTGATATCAAGACTTTGTATCTACACTGCTAATTCCCAGTTTTATAAGCTTAAATACCCCAACCCCAACCTGGAAACAAGCAAGGACTGGCATGTATAGCAAGACTATTCGTGAACCATTACAAACATGTGTACATTCTTAAACCCATCACCAGAGAACCAGGCCCCCACCACCCAGGGCCCAACAGCCAGCCAGACTCCCACTGGCAGTCACTGATTCACCATGGTACCCACGTTAGATGGACAGTTGTTCCCTGGGTTCTGAAAGGTTTGGGGTGAAGGGCATCGAAATGGAGCCAGGTCTCTCTGTAGAGATCTATTATAAGCCTGGCCTTTGACATGAGGCGAGAGCCCAGAGTGAGTCACTATTTACAGTGGCGGTCCAGGACAATGAGGACAAGGCAAGACCAAAGACCACGAGGCATGATTAGCAGGACTTGTCTTACACTATTTACAGGACGGCTTTGATTTTCATACCACAATCGGTTTTCATATGACTGATGGAAAACATGTGCCTGTTGAAGGCACAGCTGCAGAGCAAAGCTGGGAAGGGCAGAGAGAACTCTTAGGGGCTTACAACTGCCTCTGCTTTCAGAAGTGACCTCTGACTTGATTTAGATATTCTGGATTTGCGACAGCGAGGGTCATGTCTCTGAACCATTTCTCCCAGCCCACCCTACCCCAACCCAGCACCACGCTGGCCTGGCTTAAACAATACATCACAGGTCTCATCTTACAGTTGCCCAAGGAAAAGCATTTTTTAATCCAAGTCCTGTTTGGGAAGAAGGCAAATGTTTAGGCTTTTGTAAAATAAAAAGATCTGTGTGAGGATCAGACCAAATAACTCTGTCCTTGTCTTGGGCAGCTAGTCACATGACTCTTATACCCTTGTCAACAGCTGCAGCCTCCTTCCTGACCAAAAAAAAAAATTAAACAAAAAAAAAAAGCCCACACCCAAAAACAAAAACAAACCCAGCAGGTTTGGGAGAAGATGAATGAGGACCTAGGGGCTGGGGGTACCTTTGACTGCAGAGCTCACCCTCGGATGCCATCAGTATGATACCAAGCAGGTCAGGACTGAATTTCAAAAGATGTATGATGTCCTGATGACCGTGGCTGCATGTCCAGTGTGAGAATAGCCATCGTACTGCCCCAGCTGCCAACTATGTGTGATATGTGGGAAAGGAAGGCTTAGTCAAGAAGCCACAGGGGAGAAGACGAACTGAGGGCATGGACCCTCAGACCTCTGTCCTCTCCCTGTAGAGACCATCCCTCTACCACAGTTCCACACAACACTTGCTGCTGTTTCCAGAAATTCTAAACCTCTCCCCGCTGCTTACAGCCAGCTTGGTCCCCATGGTAACAGCATCGTTGGGTATCTATTAGGCCAGTTACTATGTCAAGTGCTTAACTTGGACCATCTCATTTAAGAACCTTTAAAGGTAGCCACATAATCATTCCCATATCATAGATGAAGAAACCAAAGTTAATGTCACTTGCCCAAAGGATCCAGCTAGTAAGACAAATGAACCGGCCTGAAACTGAGGTCTGACTGGCTTCAGAACCTACTCTCCCTGCCCTGTCATCAGCAGCGTGCAGCAGCATACCTTAGGCAGGGGCAGGTCAAGCTCCGGGCTGTGTGGAGGAGAGAAGTAGATCATCAGCCCTGGGTCTAAGGCCAGGAGGAGGGTTGCTCAGCACTGCGTCTCCTGGCTCCTTGGCCTGCTCCGCACAGAACTGACCTACTCACAGCCTGGGATCCCAGTTCTGCATTTTGTTTTCTGGAGATTCTTGGTTTGTACTGGCTTTTCTGAAACCCTGAACAATGGATCTTCAATCAGACAAGAGTATCAGCACCTTATTCCACTCTAAAACACAGTGGACTCTGAATTGATCTGAAACGGAGACTTCTAGCGTGAGTGTAGTGAGGAACTTGGCTGACGCCAGGCATCTGTCTCCTGCCTCCACTCCCACCTCTGGCCAGCTAATGCTGAGGCAAAGGACCTTTCCCACCACATCACAGGCTCGGGAAGCTTCCTGGACACTTTGCCTTTGGTAACAGATGTAGATACCTAGTGCCATTAGCATGCTGGGCCCTGGGCGGCTCTTCATTTTCTCCAGCAAAAAGTGAAATAATTGAAAACAGTGCTCTAAAAACATCTATAAATGGGTGGGCGCCAGTTGTCATTTTCCCCTTCCTGTGCCTGCTTCCCCTCCCTTGACTGACTTAATGAGGATCCAAGCTGAGAAGCGATCGCTGCAAACAGCTGGTAGCATCATGCCTTTAAATAGCCCCCGCCACACTTCCCCCTTTGAGGCACAGTTTGCCCTGGCAGGGAAAGCCCGGGACACACAGGAAACTTGAGAATTTTCTGCAAAGGAAAGAGCTTGCCTCTCAGTCGTGCTTTCTGGTGTAAAGACCTTGCAGCCCCTTCCTCAGAAGTGTTCTTAGGAACACAAAACTGAGCAGCCGAATCGCTCCAGAACCTGGGAGGGACGGCAGGGAACTCCTTGGGACTATGGCTGCCAGACTCGGGCCACTGCCCAGAGGAGCCGGCACCATCCACTCACCAGCCATGTTGATGCGCTGCTGGAGCCTAACTACAGTCTCTTCCCTGTCGTGTGGCCACAGTGACCCTGTCCACAGTGACATTGAAGCAAGGGCTCCAGAGGCTGGGGGCTGCCTGTTCTCTCTGATTCTCAGCTAGGAGGGCTAGCTCTCCTCCTCCACACATCCAGACTGTTGGGAAAACAAGCCGCTGGAACACGTAAGGAATGAACACCCATCATGTCTGGCTGGCAGCCAGGGTTGCCACACTGACCATTGTGAGCCTTGCATCAGGGCTTCTCTTAATCTGTCAAGCTTTGTTCGAGGTAAGAGACCCCTCCTGCTGCATCACAGCCCTTCCTTTTGCATTAAGAATGTTTGGTCTCAGGCTGGTGAGATGGCTCAGTGGTTAAGAGCACTGACTGCTCTTCCAGAGGACCCACTGTCTGTGATTCTAGTTCCAGGAGACCCAACACTCATGGCAAAACACCAATGTACATGAAATATAAATAAATAAATACTTTTTAAAAAGAATGTTTGGCCTGGTGGAGCTGTTCACAGTGCTTTAGAGTCAAATGTCAGAGAAGGACAGTGATTTAGCCACGGTGGTGCTTTGTCTGTCTTCTGCTCCGATTCCTGGTACACATGGAAATTTAGGAATGGACAAGTTTTCTCAGCACCGAAACTCTACATTTATTGGTGGAGTATTCTTCTCTCACCCACCTTCTTTAACAGTTAGTAATGCCTGTGCTTAAGCCAACCCTTGCCTACCAGTGGCCATCATGAGCTGTGGTCATTAAAGCCACCACGGACAACATGCTGAACCAGACCTGAGCCATTTTTTACAGGGGCTAGCAATGCGGCCTGTCAGGGAGGATGTGTGAATCTGGGGGTCAGCGCCATGGAAGCATAAGAAATGACTGTGCAGAAGAGAGTAATCTGGTGCTCAAGAGGCTTGGAAAGCAAGAGCATCGAATCCAAATGGGCAGGAAAGTAGGGAGTGGTGTGTGTGCGAAGGAGGGAGAGGACGGGGCACGTACATAGACTTGGGGCACATTTACTAAACTGTGGGTGGGCTTAGGAGTGTGTCATCCCTTAGTTGTGTAAGATACGTGTAAAAGAATGGAGGGGTGTGCATTTTTCTGGGGAGATGAGGGTCCTTTGTTTTCTTTACTTTTCAAAGGAATATTTACCTCAAAAGAATTGAAGAATGCGTTTGTTATTTAAAAAGGAAAAAAGCAAACAAGTGGAAGGCAGCTAGTGAGAAGCCCTGAGATAGGACAAGAGTTTGGAGAATGTTAAGGTCTCGGTCAGGGTGGTGACAGAGACAGTTCATCTCTCTGCAGCAGAAAGACATGGCTGGCTTGTGTCCTAAGGGAAGTGGGCTTCTGCAGCAATTTTGTTAAAAGGTAGCAAGATTGAAACAGGAGCATCACCAAGAACAAAGAGACTCTTAAGGGTAGATTCCCTGCAAGGATTTAGGGAGCCTTGGAAACCAAAAGCACTCTTGCAGAAGTGCAAATTCTAGGTCAGAATGTCCTGCAGGTGGTTGGGACTGTGTGACTGGAAATTTGGGAGGGGAAGAAGGGTGGGGACCAGGCTAGAGAGTCCTGAACGTGATGCAAGCCTTTGCTCATGAACTTGCTCTCCATGAAGGGAGTGGAGAGCAGGGCGAGACAAACACCAAGAAAAGTTGTGTCTGGGAGAGAAAGACAGGCAATCTAAGATGCTTGAAGTCACAGAATTGAGAGAGA
>NW_004949124.1:4541646-4547406 GCF_000317375.1 Microtus ochrogaster | reverse complement strand
GAGGCAGAGAGACAGAGACAGAGAGAGCACACTTCCAGAGAGGACAGTAGCTTCTGAATGCTTCTGAAAGGACGAGTCAGCACAGAGATTTATTTGCCCCAGAAGGACAAAGGACTCTCTGGATAGAGAGGAGAGGGAGAGGGATGTAGTCCGTAGGCAAATGGCAGTTTAGAAAAGGGAAAACCCTGTTTGGATGAGGTGTGTAATTTTGATTGGACAGGTTAATTAGGGCACCCAAAAGGGGGCTTTTGATTGTTGGGCTTCAGTACTTTGATTGCTGGACCTTGGTGGTCAGGCTCAGGAGGAGGAAGTAACGAAATAAGGGAATAGGCCTTGGTGGTTAGCTTTAGGAATGTAATCTAATGGGTTTTTTGTTTTTGTTTTTGCAAGGCAGAGAAGGGTAAAAGGCAAAACCTGTCAGTGCCATGTTTGGGCCTGCTAGAGCCCTTCTGGTTCCAGGACTGAAAAGCCCCGACATTCAGAGCAACATACTAAGAAGGGATCTGTGGAGCTGGTGGAGGAGGGCAGTGTCATCAATAACTGCACTCAGTCTGGTCTAGAGATGACTGCCCCAGGACCTGTTGGGTTGGCGTCCCAGTCTGTGTGCTGGAGCTGACCCATCTGCCTGTGCTCTCTCAGGTGGCTCTGTGCCCCTCCTTTCGGTACTCAGTACTTTGTTCCCATACCCTCCGTACCCAGGACTCCGTGCCCCTCCTCTTGGTACTCAGTACTCTGTGCCCGTCCCCTCGGTACCCAGGACTCCATGCCCCTCCTCTTGGTACTCAGGACTCTGTGCCCGTCCCCTCGGTACTCAGGACTCCGTGCCTGTCCCTTCAGTACTCAGTACTCCGAGCCCGTCCCCTCGGTACTCAGGACTCCGAGCCCGTCCCCTCGGTACTCAGTACAACGTGCCCGTCCCCTCTGTACTCAGGACTCTGTGCCCGTTCCCTTGGTACTCAGGCACACGCACTTCTACTCCTGGTCAGCGCCTCCACACCTAACTCGGCTCTCCTCACCTCCTAAGAGCTGCAGCCTGGAGGCCAGTCTTATCAGAACCAGATCTCTGTGTGGATGGTGGCAGTTCTTGAGGCCTCCTTCTACTTCTTGTTGCTCTTCTGGGAAAGTGAGATTACTGGGTGAGCCACCTCCAGATGCCTACGGGTGACGGGGATTCTGTGGGAGTGGGTCAGGGACTTGGAGGTAAGCCTGGTAAGGCACGTTCCTCTTTCTCTCTCTCCAACCCTCCTTTCCAACAGGCTTCCTCCTGCTGTGCCTTCTGCCGATAACACCCACCACTGCCTGTCAATGACTACCTGGTAGGGTCCACAGGGCCCACCCCCTGAGATGTACCTACCACCCACCTCAGTGTTGATTCTGTGTCTGCCTCCTCTGCAGAACTGGTCTCCTACATGGCAGGTCCCACCTCTGGGTCACTCAATGCCTGGCAGGGAGTAGGCTCACACATTCCGTCTACTGACGTGGAATGTGGCTTTCTCTCTGCAGAGTAGAAATCTGGGTGTCTGGGTCAACCATGGTGGCTCATATCTTTAATACCATCACTGGGTAAACTAAGACAGGAGAATTACTGGGAGTTAGGGGCCAGCCTAGGGTTTTGAGTTCTAGGCTTGCCTCAGCTGTGTAGTAAGGGCCAGACGAGCTAGGCTACAGAGTAACACTTTATCTAAATTGAAAAAAATCAGATATCCAGAAAGTTGTATGAACGTTCTCTCCCAGATTCTGTCTGTCTTTAGAAGGTTGTCCTAAAACCCAGCCAGGAAACTAAACTGCACATGTGCTTTAGAAATAAATACAAACCATAACTCATTTAGGAATCCTTATTATACCTTTATGAAGTCCCAGATTCAACTTAGGAGACTATGACCATGATGATATCTTCAATCAGGGAAGTGACAGGGTGTCACTGTGGCTCTCTGACCTAGAGCTTGGATCAAACCCCATCTTTCTCCTAGGAAAGGCAGTAGACTCTCAGGGTGAGTGTCTAGTAAACCTGGCAGCCAGGAAGGTCATCAAACCGGTCCTTTGAATTCCCAGGAGAGGGAGCACAGGGGTGAGCTGCACGCACCTTCCTTGAACAATGCAGAGGCTTTGCCTCTGAGAGGAGGAGAGTCCATCCCAGGACACATGAAGTAAATCACAACTGTTCTGAGTTAGGTCGCAAGCTCTGAGTCGCATTCTTTTGCTCAAGCTGTTTGTGCTAACCACAGTTTTATTTCTCCCCTCTTTCCCACCAGGGCTTATTTCAAAACCTTTGTCCCACAGTTCCAGGAGGCTGCATTTGCCAATGGAAAGCTCTAGGAAACACCAGTGTTGAGAGGCAGCCAACCAGACTGCTCCGTCCACACGCTGTCAGCACGCAGGCCGCTTCCTGGAAGCCTCTTGGAAAGTCTTCATGGCGGTCTTTTGCTCGTACAGCATCACTGCCTGTCCCAAACAGCCCTACTCTGCTGGAGCTCAGACTTGAGCTGGCTGGTAGAACCCCAAATCCTAGCACCCATCATTGCTGGTTGCTCCTCTGTCCTCTTCACATTTCTTATCCGGAAGAAATAAACTCCTTTCCGATGCAGAAGTCTTCCAGGGAAAATAAAATATCATGACCACACACACCCTTCTTTCAAGTCTTTGTCCTAAACGACTTTCAAAGTTTAAATTTTGGTTGAACACCCTTGGCTTCTCCCTACCCCACCTAAACTAGTGTCAAGTTTGTGTGTGCCCCAACATACACATTTCCAGTTGGAGAAGTCTTCTACTGGAGAAGAGGTGGCCGAAAAATTCTGAATCTCTAGGGTTCAGTTGCCCACTCCACGGGCCCAGACCCAGCACTCAGTAATTCTTGGGTCCCAGCACCATGCCGGTCACCAGCTCCTTTGTGGGTTCTAGTCTTCCCTATCTCTCTGGGCCTATGGGAGCTGCTTGAGCTATTGTGGCGCTATGTGCATTATTTATGGGAGACAAAATCTGGGGGTCAAGGGTTGTCACTGGTGGTGTCTGACATCTCACCTCAGGCTGGCAGCTCTGCAGCCAGGCAGGATCAAAGCTGGGGACACCAGGCATATGGGGCCTGCTTGTCACCCCAGCGCTCAGAATTGAGCAGGAGGATCACAAGTTTGAGGCCAGTCCGGGCTACATAGAAGCCATGGTGGTGGTCTCCCACTCCATCCTCTACCTCCCATCCGTGTCCAGAGGGAAGAATGGTGGCCAGGGGACTCTGGGAACTCCACACAAAGCACAGTGGTGTGCAGGGATCAGCTGGACCTCACAGAGCTTCCCACTGGACCTCTTGACAAGGCCTGCACACACGTCCAGCGTAGTGTTCCTGCCCTGAAGGCAGCTTGCAGTGCACAGAGGGCAAGAGAACCAAGAGCTGAGTGGCTGGCCTGACTCCCTCTGGCTCTGTGAAGCTGAGGTTCCTCCTGCGGGGTACATTCAGTCCTGCTGGGCCCTTCGCCTGTTCCCTTAGCCCTGCGGTGGCTCTTAGAGCCAGGTTTTACCACATGAGCCCAGACAGGAAGGAGCTCTGGGCCCTTTCTTCCCTCTATCCCCAGCAGTGTTCTCAAGAAGCTAGAAAGGAGCTGAAACAGATGTGTGAGCTGGGCTGTCAGCTGGGGAGCTGCCCATCCTCACACAGGGGCGCTGTGCTCACCGCCCTTGGGAATTCCCGAGACGGAGTAATCCTGAGTCCACATCTCGCTCTGCCATGAACTGGCTGGATGACTCAAGGCCATCAGTCCCTTCGTGTCCGTAATACTAGAAGTGAGGCTAAACCAAATACTGGCCTCAGCTCATCAGAATCTCCCAGGGAGCTTTTCAGGAACTCCTGTACTCATCCCCAGTGTAGGACTGCTAGTGGACTCCCACGAACTGGAGTGTGGGCCTCTAGGGTTTAGTGGAACTCCCCAAGGAATCTGTTGGGTGTTCACACTGGAGTCTCTTCTTGCCGTTCCCTCTCCAGGGCAGTTGTGTGCTGAGCTCCAAGACCTCCCGCTATGGCAGCGGTTCTCGACCTTCTTAATGCTGTGACCCTTTAACACTGCTCCCCATGCTGTGGTGACCCCCAACCATAAAATTATTTTCATTGCTACTTCATAACTATAATTTTTCTACTGCTATGAATCATAAATATCTGTTTTCCCATGGTCTTAGGTGACCCCTGTGAAAGGGTCATTCAACCCACAATCTTGACCCAAGGGATTACGACCCACAGGTCGAAAAACACTGCCTTAAGGCTCCATGACATAGTTGTTTAGGGTTATCCTATCTACCCTGTAACCAAGGAGGGCCATGCATGGGGCTTTACTGGCCACTGAGTGAAGAGCTGATGGAGCCAGGATTCCTTGGGACCTGGCCGGCTTGGCCAGCCCTGGGGTGGGGTGGTATATACAGATAATGACCCTCTACACTCAAATAGCAGAGCCTGCAGCCCGTAGCAGAGCCCGCAGCCCGTAGCAGAGCCTGCAGCCTGTAGCAGAGCCCGCAGCCCGCAGCAGAGCCTGCAGCCCGCAGCAGAGCCCGCAGCCCGCAGCAGAGCCCGCAGCCCGCAGCAGAGCCTGCAGCCCGTAGCTACAGTACAATCTGCAGCTGTCCCCATCTTGCCCTCGTTAATCTCTAGGGTTGGCATGCCCAGGCTAGCCAGATGGTTAATGGCATCCTCGCCTCTGATGGCAGGCCCAGTCTGTCTAGGAAGCCCAGTCTCAGGCAGGCTCAGGGGAGCTTCACAGGTAAGCCAGTGGTGGGGGTCAAGTCCTGACCAGCAGACGAGGAAACAGCATCAGAGGGGTTGAATGTGTCAACCCATCAACACCAGCCAGGCCAGAACTCTCCACAGGTGAGGGGTTACCTTCCGGGAGACCTTAAACAACCACTCTGGATGATCTGCTGTACCCAGCATGGCTGTGTAGCCAGTCCCCTCCCCTAATCCTTCCCTCCCTAAATCCTCTAGTTCAGTGGTTCTCAACCTTCTTAGTGCTGTGACCCTTTAATACAGTTCCTCATGTTGTGGTGACCCCAATCATAAAGTTATTTCCATGCTACTTCATAACTGCAATTCTCCTGTTATGAATTGTAATGTAAATCTCTGTTTTCCGGTGGTCTTAGGTGACCCCCAGAGGGGTCATGACCCACAGGTTGAGAACCACTGCTTTATCCCTTCTCAGAGCCTCCAGGTAGGGCAGAATTGTTTACAGTTGGTTTGAGGAGTGGCCTCTGGATACTCAAGTGATGGTTCATGGCCCTCCTAGCCCCCTCCTTCCTGGGAAGGGGGAGCATCAGCCATCAACAGCCCATGTGTGATGAGGGAGCAGGCAGAGCTGAAAATGGCGGCAGACACCCATGGGTCTGGGCAGACACCACATTGAGGCTCTTATCTTTCCCAGGAAAGAGTGATGTACTATGCATAAGTTTGGGGATAAGAGACGGTGTTCACAAAGACGGTCAGCTTGCTTCCTCCAGGGAGAGTTTGGACTGATCTTAAGGGGAAATGGGGCCAGAGAGATGGCTTGGCGGGTAGAAGACACTTGCCACGTGAGCTCGATAGCCTCGGTTCAGCCCTCGGAACTCACACTGAAGGTCGTGGTCTGCATCTGTAACCACGGCGCTCCTGTGCGAGACGAGAGACAGACAGTGGGACAGGAGGTCTCAAAGACGGCAAAGGAGCAGAAAGAAGACAGAAAAACCTTGCCTCCAAACAAGGCGGAGGGAGAGAACCAGGCCCTAGGGATTTGTCCTCTCAACCGCCACACATGC